>NC_057811.1:471914888-471923062 GCF_018294505.1 Triticum aestivum
CTACCGCCGCCATGAGCTCGCTCCGGTCGAGCTCCGGCCTCGACCCGCAGGCCTCGCTCTGGCTCCATCGTGCCCGCTCGATGTCGGCCCCGCGGTCGCCGTCGCAGCTCACGTCGACCGTTGCCGCCCCCGCGACCAACTCCGGTGCCCCGCCGCGCCTCGGCGGCCGTCGCCCTCGGACCCGGGTTCGCCTTGTCGGGCGCGCGCCCGCACCCGCTACGCTCCAGTGCCCACTGCGCCTTTTCGGGTGGCGCCCACAACGCCCGAACCCACTATGGCCCCCTGGGGCCAATGATAAGTGGGGCGCCGGCCCTGGAACTTAAAAAAAGAATTAAAAAATAAGAATAAATAAAAATGAAAATAACAATTAATTAATTAATTAATTAACTTGATTAAAACTAGTTAATTAAGCTAATCACTTAGTAGTTAAATAATCTGTTAGGTTAGTTAGCAGTCAATGACAGGTGGGTCCCACACGTCAGTTTGACCCAGTCAACGTCCTGTTGACTGCTGACGTCATGACGACGTCAGCATACACTATTCTGGATAATGTTGATTTAAAATAATTAAGTAAATTCCAGAAAATGATAAAATTCTTTCAAAATTAATATAAAATAAAGTGTAGCTCGGATGGAAAAACTTTGTACATGAAAGTTGCTCAATACGACGAGACGAATCCGGATACGCAGCCCGTTTGTCCGCCACACATCCCTAGCATAGCAAACACGCAACTTTCTCCCTCCGGTTCATCTGTCCGAAAACGCGAAACACCGGGGATACTTTCCCGGATGTTTCCCCCCTTCGTCGGTATCGCCTACTACTACGTTAGCTCACCTCTAGCACCGCGTAATGCCATGTTACACTTTGTGATGCTTTGATTGCTCTATTATTTATTGTGTTCCCCCTCCGTTACTTCTTTCGGGTAGACCCCGAGACTGTCGGCGACCCCCAGTTCGACTACGGTGTTGACGACCCCTCCTTCTTGCCAGAGCAACCAGGCAAGCCCCCCCCCCTTTGATCACCAGATATCGCCTATTCCTTCTCTCTACTACATGCATTAGAGTAGTGTAGCATGTTACTGCTTTCGGTTAATCCTATTCTGCTGCATAGCCTGTCATTGTTGCTACAGTTGTTACTCTCACCTGCAATCCTAAATGCTTAGTATAGGATGCTAGTATTCCATCAGTTGCCCTACACTCTTGTCCGTCTGCCATGCTATACTACTGGGCCGTGATCACTTCGGGAGTTGATCACAGGCATATGCTATATACTTTATACTGTTACATTACTTATGATACTGTTCGGAGATGGGGGCTGAAGGGGCAGGTGGCTCCATCCCGGTAGAGGTGGGCCTGGGTTCCCGACGGCCCCCGACTATTACTTTGTGGCGGAGCGACAGGGCAGGTTGAGACCACCTAGGAGAGAGGTGGGCCTGGCCCTGGTCGGCGTTCGCGGTTATTTCATAATAACACGCTTATCGAGATCTTGGTATTTGATCTGAGTTGGGTCGTTGACCTTATACGCACTAACCGCCACGTGGGACAAGATATGGGCAACCGGCGTCGTGGTATCAGCCGAAGCTCTTTTTGACATCGGCGACTGAGCGGCGCGCGCCGCATTGGACCGTAAGCTCGCGCTTGTATTAAGGGGGCTAGGTCTGCTTCCGGCCGCGTACGCAACGTGCAGGTGTGCAATGGGCGATGGGCCCAGACCCCTGCGCGCATAGGATTTAGACCGGCGTGCTTACCTCTCTGTTGATCCTAGGTGGAGCTGCGACGTGTTGATCTCCCGAGGTCGGACATGACCCAGGAAAGTGTGCCCGGCCAGAGGGATCGAGCGTGTCGGGTAATGTGGTGCACCCCTGCAGGGAAGTTTATCTATTCGAATAGCCGTGACGGTAACAGGACGACCCGGAGTTGTACCTTGACCTTATGAAAACTAGAACCGGATACTTAATAAAACACACCCTTCCAAGTGCCAGATATAACCCGGTGATCGCTCTCACACAGAGCGACGAGGGGAGGATCGGCGGGTAGGGTTATGCTATGCGATGATACTTGGTGAACTGACCATCTACTCTCTTCTACATGCTGCAAGATGGAGGCTGCCAGAAGCGTAGTCTTCGATAGGATTAGCTATCCCCCTCTTATTCTGGCATTCTGCAGTTCAGTCCACCGATATTGCCCCTTTACACAGATAACCATGCATATGTAGTGTAGATCCTTACTTGCGAGTACTTTGGATGAGTACTCACGGTTGCTTTTCTCCCCCTTTTCCCCCTTTCCTTTCTACCTGGTTGTCGCAACCAGATGCTGGAGCTCAGGAGCTTGACGCCACCGTCGACGACGACTCCTTCTACACTGGAGGTGCCTACTACTACGTGCAGGCCGTTGACGACGACAAGGACTAGTTTAGGAGGATCCCAGGCAGGAGGCATGCGCCTCTTTCGATCTATATCCCAGTTTGTGCTAGCCATCTTATGGCAACTTGTTTAACTTATGTCTGTACTCAGATATTGTTGCTTCCGCTGACTCGTCAATGATCGAGCACTTGTATTCGAGCCCTCGAGGCCCCTGGCTTGTACTATGATGCTTGTATGACTTATTTTATTTTTAGAGTTGCGTTGTGATATCTTCCCGTGAGTCCCTGATCTTGATCGTACACGTTTGCGTGTATGATTAGTGTATGACTGAATCGGGGGCGTCATATACACACTATTGTTCCATGGTATAGATTTGTTCTTGCAAATTTATGATTTTTCTTTTTATATATACAATAACTTTTTTACACTTTTGATCCATTGTATATAGTGATTACAATTCATGAATATTTTCTATTTATTTTCATAATTTCACCAATTATTCTAAAATTTGTGAACTTTATTAATTCATGAGCATTTATGAACATTTTTATTCAGCGAAAAGGTTTTTAAAAATTCATGAACATTTTTAAAAATTATTTAAATATGCAAACATTTTTTGAGTTCCTGAACATTTCCCAAATTCCCCTATATTTCGGAAATTTGCGAATATTTTTAATATTAAGGAAAATTTTAAAAATCATGAATTTGTTTGTCAGGTTTATAAAACAAACAAAAACTGCATGGAAACAAGCGGAAACAATTACTGCCTATCTGCATTGAATATAACACAACCCACTGTCGGTGCCAGCCATCTTATAGCGGTCCGATGAGTCAGCCCCCTGGCAGGTGCTTTCTTTTTCGACATGAGCAGCATGTCAGCAATGAAGTATTGAATAAACATGAACTTGGACAGAGGGCTCTGATATTGGTCCTCATGAATCGCCTTTCCCCGAGCCCAGACCACATCCTAGTCAAGACTTTCACCGCTTCCACTTGCAAAACTGCATTGAGTAGTTCAAAAATCCAGAGCTTCCTATCCTCCTGTTTACTGGCAATCACATAATCCACCACATCATCCACAACATAATCCACAACTTCGAACACATTTTCTGTTTCTCTTCCCGATCTCACACTGCTGGCTGTTGCTCAGGCCAGTCTTCCCACTGCTTCTTAGTCGACACAAGTAGCCGGTAGGCCGATCTCATAGAAAAACTACTGGAATTTTCATAATGCCAAGTCCAATAATCCTGCTGCAATATGATACTCAAAGGGATTTCCACAAATTATAGCAATGCTCCTTATTTATGGGTGTTGTTTTTGCGAGCGATACGCGCGTGTGTCCCGCGTCTCTCCCGTGTCACCCGCTTCTCTCACGTGAGATGGGTCTGACACTCTGACCTGGCCACATGGCGCACGTCTATTTTTATTTTGTTTTTTCCATTCCTTTTTTTGGTCAGTTTAGTTTATAATTTGAAAAGAATCGTCAATTCAAAAATAAAAAGTTTTGAATTCGAAAAAATATTGACACGTTTTCAAAAGAATATTCAAGAATTCAAAAATATTCATGAACTCAAAATAAGTGTATATGAAATCAAAAAATATTCACGAATTCCAACGTGAATACAAAAATTATTTGTGAACTCAAAAAGTTCACTAAATTTCAAAAATGATGACGAATTAAAAAATGTTAGCAAAATAAAAAATAAATCCGTGAATTCAAAAAATGTTATATGAATACCAAGAAAACTGTTCATTCAAAAAATGATCAACAAATTAAAAAGTATCGAAGAATTCAAAAAATTCATGAGATTCAAAAATGTAAAACTCAAGCACCTAGAAGCCTCCACTGCTATTTTTAGCTTTTCAACCATCCAATCTCGCTCATGGATGCTTTAGATCACTTGCTCGTCCCATAGCTCACTTCTGCACATTTTTTTTTTTGAGCAAAACTTCTGCACATTATTAAGGGCACTGCTGTATATCGCTCTTTGCAAGCGATATGCGCGCGTTGCCCGATTCTCTCACATGACATGGGTCCGCCACAGCCAGATGGCGCACGACTATTTCTTTTTTTTTCTCATTTTTTGGTCAGTTTAGTTTATAATATGAAGAATTTGAAAATACAAAATAAAAGGTTGTGAATTCTAAAAAATGTTCATGTAGTCCAAAAGTATTCGTGAATGCATAAACAATTCATGAAATTTAAAAACAGTTAGTTAATTCAAAAAGTGTTCACGTGATTTTTCTTAGAATTCAAAAAATGTTAGAGAATTACAAAACAGTTAGATGAATAAAAATTTGATCTCAAAGAATGTCAAGAATTCAACAACGTTCATCAATTCAAAAAATGTTCGCCAACTCAAAAAAATGTTCGCAAACTCAAAATAAGTCTGCGTATTCAAAAGTATTCATGGGAATACAGAAAAATGTTTGTGAACACTTTTTGAATTGATTTCTTTTTTAAGTCACCAACAATTTTCTACACCCCGAACAGTTTTTCAGAAATGTGAATAATTTTTGATTTTTTTGAACATATCTTGAGATGATGAACATAATTGAAATTCAGAACATTTATAGGAAACCAACAAAATTTCAAAATATGAACATTTGTCGAAATTTTGAACATCTTATGAAATTTGAAAAAAAAAGAACACAGAAAAAATAAAATAGAAATAAAAAAGAAAAAGAAAACTGAAATAACCAATTAAGGAAAGAAAACTAGTTTAGGATCATTCTTGAATGTTCCCAGAACCGAGCGTATCTGGTGAACCAGGGCATTGGTGCTACCGATGCACCGAACCCCCGTTGCATAGTTAAATTTTTTGAAAAATTCTGAAAACAAATCAGTGCATTGACACAATATCATTTAATGTTGTTAAAAAAATTCATATCAAAATTTGAAACATTGCATGAGATATAAAAATGACAAATTTGACATGACATTTTGTGATGGCATCAAATGATGTTATGTCAATGCATTATTTTTTTAAAAGAATATAACTTTTTTTAATGTTCAACGGGCTCTGGTGCACCGGCGACATCAATTGCCTTGGTGCACCAAAGACTCTCCCAGAACAGGTTAGGAACCAGTCGGCACGCTCGCTTCTTACGATTTTAATGGGCAAGCCAACTTCTTAATGTAGTTGGCGATTGGTGGCTTAACTTTTGAACGCCGATATCTGCCACACGTGTGGCATATTAGAGATCCGCCCACACGCCCTGTGTGGCATAATCAGGAGGCAACCCACACGGATCATATGTGGGCGAATATTAAAATTGTCCACATGTGTGGGCACAGCTACTTCGTGTCACACGCATAATAAGTACTACTCATCCCTACCCCGCGCGTGTGGCACGAAGCAAATATGCCCACACGTCCTGACGTAGCTACGTTAGTTACTCGCGGGATGACGCTTTAGTTACCTAGGGGGATGGCAACTTTAATTATCCGGGATGACAAATGTAGTTGTAAAAGCATGGCAACTCTCACTGTTTTGGTTGACTATAGTTGCCATGTCTAATTTATGGTACTTGCCGCGTGTAATCAAACCATAGTTGTCGTGTGTGATTAACTACTTGCCATATGTGGTCAAGCAATAGTTGTCATGTGTGTTTACCTAGTTGCCACGTGTGATCCAACCATAGTTGCCATGAATGATTAATCATAGTTGCCATGTGTGTTTACCTAATTGCCACATACTCGCAACTGCAGTTGCCCTCTATCACCATACGAGCCTCGTGCGGGCGAAGAGCAGTTCGCCCACACGCGTGTGGACTGGGTGATGACTGTGTGGGTGGGAACTGGTTCGCCCACACGCAGCTGCCAACTGCACGCTGCGGGTCGTGTGGGCGAGCGCTCTAACGCCCACACAACACGCTATGCCTACGTGATACTGAAATTTCAGCAGATTTCTTCAAGACCTGTGCAAAACATAACAGACGAAAATCAAAGCGTGTGGACGAAGTGCAAATATACCACACGTGTGGGTGTTATCATTTTTCTAACTTTTTGTAGTGAGCGATCTATGACGAGAGGATAGGGCGCATCGCCCATGCCGTGCTCGACTGACCGAGCCCATTAGCGGAGCTCTGCGCTCACTGTGTGTTCACCTTGTGTATACACAGCGATCATACAGATTCAAGTCCTAAAGAAAAAGATTCACGTGAACTAATGAAGTATGACCATGGTCCATGAAGGTCTATATGTATTTAGTAAAGAGCAAAATGCATTTATAGTCACTAACTTGTATCAAAAGCTCACTTACGTGCTCATCATCTCTGTACATTCTCTCTCGTAATGTACAGGGATGTTAGCATAGTGGCCGCACCTACGTGCTCATCATCCCTGTACATTCTCTCTCATGCGACGTTGGTGAGTATAGTTGAGCCCGGTGAGTCAATACAAATGAATATAGTTGCAGTTGCAGTCTCTCTTGTGCTATCTCGTCTTGCATTCTAGACCAACGTGCTCGACTGACCGAGCCCATTAGCGGAGCTCTGCGCTCACTGTGTGTTCACCTTGTGTATACACAGCGATCATACAGATTCGAGTCCTAAAGAAAAAGATTCACGTGAACTAATGAAGTATGACCATGGTCCATGAAGGTCTATATGTATTTAGTAAAGAGCAAAATGCATTTATGGTCACTAACTTGTATCAAAAGCTCACTTACGTGCTCATCATCTCTGTACATTCTCTCTCGTAATGTACAGGGATGTTAGCATAGTGGCCGCACCTACGTGCTCATCATCCCTGTACATTCTCTCTCATGCGACGTTGGTGAGTATAGTTGAGCCCGGTGAGTGAATACAAATGAATATAGTTGCAGTTGCAGTCTCTGTCGTGCTATCTCGTCTTGCATTCTAGACCAACGTCTCGGGCACAAGCAGCTGAGACCGGTGTGCTCGCTTGAGCATGGCCATGTTCCCGTTCACCGGCATGCACGCGCAGCCGCACAGGTCTTAGCTCGACCACATGGACACCATGATGAGCACGGCGAACGTTCACACATCTAGGCCTTGCCCCACAGCGTTCGCCTTGCCACCGGTGACACGTAAACGATACCCACAATAGCAACAGCGCCGAGCACGTGCACCACCAGGAGGATGTCGACGCCGATGAAGCGACAATACAACGTCGCGGCTCGACCTCGTGTCGTCTAAGTAGCCCAACGATTTGCGAAAGTGTTGCGTGCATGTGTTTAAGTGTGTTGTGTGTGTGTTAATTAAATATGCGTGTTCTGTGAGTATATGTTTAACATGAAGTTGTGTCTTCTATTGAGAGATTAAAACGAAGTTGTGTGGGCGCAGTTGTTAGCGTATGTGTTCTGTGAGTATATGTTGAGCTGAGACCAGTGTGCGCGCTTGAGCATGGCCATGTTCCCGTTCACCGGCATGGACGCGCAGCCGCACATGCCTTAGCTCAACGACATGGACACCATGATGTGTTGGGGAACGTAGTATTTTAAAAATATTCCTACGATCACGCAAGATCTATCTAGGAGAAGCATAGCAACGAGCGGGGAGAGTGTGTCCATGTACCCTCGTAGACCGAAAGCGGAAGCGTTTAGTAACACGGTTGATGTCCCTCAAACTCTTGATCGAGTTGAGGCCGAAGGAGAGTTTCGTCAGCATGACGGTGATGATGAAGTTACCGGCGCAAGGCTTCGCCTAAGCACTACGACGAAATGATCGAGGTGTGTAACTGTGGAGGGGGGCACCGCACACGGCTAAGAGAAACTTTGGTGTGTCTTTGGGGTGCCCCCCTCCCACGTATATAAAGGAGGGGGGAGGAGGAGGCCGACCAAGGTGT
>NC_057811.1:471923399-472105062 GCF_018294505.1 Triticum aestivum
ACCCTAGTCCAATTCGGTTTGGGCTTGGGGGTGCGCGCGCCTCCACCCGGCCGCTGCCTCCTCTCTTCCACTAGGGCCCATGAAGGCACATTAACCTCCCGGAGGGTTCCGGTAACCTCCCGGTTCTCCGGAAAAATACCCGAAACACTTCGGAACCATTCCGGTGTCCGAATATAACCTTCCAATATATCGATTTTTATGTCTCGACTATTTCTAGACTCCTCGTCATGTCTGTGATCTCATCCGGGACTCCGAACAAACTTCGGTACATCAAATCACATAACTCATAATACAAATCGTCATCGAACGTTAAACGTGCGGACCCTACGGGTTCGAGAGCTATGTAGACATGACCAAGAAACATCTCCGGTCAATAACCAATAGCGAAACCTGGTTGCTCATATTGGCTCCTACATATTCTACGAATATCTTCATCGGTCAAACCGCATAACAACATACATTTTTCCCTTTGTCATCGGTATGTTACTTGCCCGAGATTAGCTCGTCGGTATCATCATACCTAGTTCAATCTCGTTACCGGCAAGTCTCTTTACTCGTTCCGTAATGCATCATCCCGCAACTAACTCATTAGTCACATTGCTTGCAAGGCTTATAGTGATGAGCATTACCGAGAGGGCCCAGAGATACCTCTCCGATACACGGAGTGACAAATCCTAATCTCGATCTATGCCAACTCAACAAACACCATTGGAGACACCTATAGAGCATATTTATAATCACACAGTTATGTTGTGACGTTTGATAGCACACTAAGTGTTCCTCCGATATTCGGGAGTTACATAATCTCATAGTCAGAGGAACATGTATAAGTCATGATGAAAGCAATATCAATAAAACTAAATGATCATTAATGCTAAGCTAACGGATGGGTCTTGTCCATCACATCATTCTCTAATGATGTGATCCCGTTCATCAAATGACAACACATGTCTATGGTCAGGAAACTTAACCATCTTTGATTAACGAGCTAGTCTAGTAGAGGCATACTAGGGACACTCTGTTTGTCCATGTATTCACACATGTACTAAGTTTCCGGTTAATACAATTCTAGCATGAATAATAAAAATTTATCATGATATAAGGAAATATAAATAACAACCTTATTATTGCCTCTAGGGCATATTTCCTTCAGTCTCCCACTTGCACTAGAGTCAATAATCTAGATTACATTGTAATGATTCTAATACCCATGGAGTCTTGGTGCTGATCATGTTTTGCTCGTGAGAGAGGCTTAGTCAACGGGTCTGCAACATTCAGATCTGTATGTATCTTGCAAATCTCTATGTCTCCCTCCTTGACTTGATCGCGGATGGAATTGAAGCGTCTCTTGATGTGCTTGGTTCTCTTGTGAAATCTGGATTCCTTTGCCAAGGCAATTCCACCAGTATTGTCACAAAGACTTTCATTGGACCCGATGCACTAGGTATGACACCTAGATTGGATATGAACTCCTTCATCCAGGCTCCTTCATTTGCTGCATCCGAAGCATCTATGTACTCCGCTGCACACGTAGATCCCGCCACGACGCTCTGTTTGGAACTGCACCAACTTACAGCTCCACCATTCAATATAAATACGTATCCCGTTTGTGACTTAGAGTCATCCGGATCAGTGTCAAAGCTTGCATCAACGTAACCATTTACGACGAGCTCTTTTTCACCTCCATAAACGAGAAACATATCCTTAGTCCTTTTTAGGTATTTCAGGATGTTCTTGACCGTTGTCCAGTGATCCACACCTGGATTACTTTGGTACCTCCCTACTATACTTATAGCAAGGCACACATCAGGTCTAGTACACAGCATTGCATACATGATAGAACCTATGGCTAAGGCATAGGGAATGACTTTCATTTTCTCTCTATCTTCTGCAGTGGTTGGGCATTGAGTCTCACTCAACTTCACACCTTGTAACACAGGCAAGAACCCTTTCTTTCACTGATCCATTTTGAACTTCTTCAAAATCTTATCAAGGTATGTGCTTTGTGAAAGTCCAATTAAGCATCTTGATCTATCTCTATAGATCTTGATGCCCAATATGTAAGTAGCTTCACGGAGGTCTTTCATTGAAATATTCTTATTCAAGTATCCTTTTATGCTATTCAGAAATTCAGTATCATTTCCGATTAACAATATGTCATCCACATATAATATCAGAAATGCTACAGAGCTCCCACTCACTTTCTTGTAAATACAGGCTTCTCCAAAAGTCTGTATAACACCATATGCTTTGATCACACTATCAAAGCGTTTATTCCAACTCCGAGAGGCTTGCACCAGTCCATAAATGGATTGCTGGAGCTTGCACACTTTGTTAGCACCTTTTGGATCGACAAAACCTTCTGGTTGCATCATATACAACTCTTCTTTAAGATATCCATTAAGGAATGCAGTTTTGACATCCATTTGCCAAATTTCATAATCATAAAATGCGGCAATTGCTAACATGATTCGGACAGATTTAAGCATCGCTACGGGTGAGAAGGTCTCATCGTAGTCAACTCCTTGAACTTGTCAAAAACCTTTCGCAACAAGTCGAGCTTTGTTGACAGTAACATTACCGTCAGCGTCAGTCTTCTTCTTGAAGATCCATTTATTCTCTATTGCTTGCCGACTATCGGGCAAGTCAACCAAAGTCCATACTTTGTTCTCATACATGGATCCCATCTCAGATTTCATGGCCTCAAGCCATTTCACATAATCTGGGCTCATCATCGCTTCCTGATAGTTCGTAGGTTTGTCATGGTCAAGTAACATGACCTCCAGAAGAGGATTACCGTACCACTCTGGTGCGGATCTTGCTTTGGTTGACCTACGAGGTTCGATAGTAACTTGATCAGAAGTTTCATGATCATGATCATTTGTTTCCTCACTAATTGGTGTAGGAATCACTTGAACTGATTTATGTGATGAACTACTTTCCAATAAAGGAGTAGGTACAATTACCTCATCAAGTTCTACTTTCCTCCCACTCACTTCTTTCAAGAGAAACTCCTTCCCTAGAAAGGATCCATTCTTAGCAACGAATATCTTACCTTCAGATCTGTGATAGAAGGTGTATCCAACAGTCTCCTTTGGGTATCCTATGAAGACACATTTCTCCGATTTGGGTTCGAGCTTATCAGGTTGAAGCTTTTTCACATAAGCATCGCAGCCCCAAACTTTAAGAAACGACAACTTGAGTTTCTTGCCAAACCACAGTTCATATGGTGTCGTCTCAACGGATTTAGATGGTGCCCTATTTAACGTGTATGCATCCGTCTCTAAAGCATAACCCCAAAACGATAGCGGTAAATCAGTAAGAGACATCATATATCACACCATATCTAATAAAGTACGGTTACGACGTTCGGACACACCATTTCGCTGTGGTGTTCCAGGTAGCGTGAGCTGCGAAACTATTCCGCACTGTTTCAAATGAAGACCAAACTCATAACTCAAATATTCACCTCCACGATCAGATCGTAGAAACTTTATTTTCTTGTTACGATGATTTTCCACTTCACTCTGAAATTCTTTGAACTTTTCAAATGTTTCAGACTTATGTTTCATCAAGTAGATATACCCATATCTGCTCAAATCATCTGTGAAGGTTAGAAAATAACGATACCCGCCGCGAGCCTCAACACTCATCGGACCGCATACATCGGTATGTATTATTTCCAACAAGTCTGTTGCTCGCTCCATTTTTCCGGAGAATGGAGTCTTAGTCATCTTGCTCATGAGGCATGGTTCGCAAGCATCAAGTGATTCATAATCAAGTGATTGCAAAAGCCCATCAGCATGGAGTTTCTTCATACGCTTTACACCAATATGACGTAAACGGCAGAGTACTATGAATATGTGTATCACTGCTATCAAGATTTAATAAAAATAGACCACTCATCAAGGGTGCATGACCATAAAAGATATTACTCATATAAATAGAACAACCATTATTCTCTGATTTAAATGAATAACCGTCTCGCATCAAACAAGATCCAGATATAATGTTCATGCTTAACGCTGGCACTAAATAACAATTATTCAGGTCTAAAACTAATCTCGAAGGTAGATGCAGAGGTAGCGTGCCGACGGCGATCACATCAACTTTGGAACCATTTCCCACGCGCATCGTCACCTCGTCCTTAGCTAATCTTCGCTTAATCCGTAGCCCCTGTTTCGAGTTGCAAATATGAGCAACAGAACCAGTATCAAATACCCAGGCGCTACTACGAGCATTAGTAAGGTACACATCAATAACATGTATATCAAATATACCTTTCACTTTGCCATCCTTCTTATCCGCCAAATACTTGGGGCAGTTCCGCTTCCAGTGACCAGTCCCTTTGCAGTAGAAACACTCAGTCTCAGGCTTAGGTCCAGACTTGGGCTTCTTCACTTGAGCAGCAACTTGCTTGCCGTTCTTCTTGAAGTTCCCCTTCTTCCATTTGCCCTTTTTCTTGAAACTAGTGGTCTTGTTAACCATAACACTTGATGGTCCTTCTTGATTTCTACCTCCGCAACCTTTAGCATCACGAAGAGCTTGGGAATTGTCTTATCCATCCCTTGCATATTATAGTTCATCACGAAGCTTTTGTAGCTTGGTGGCAGTGATTGAAGAACTCTGTCAATGACACTATCAACAGGAAGATTAACTCCCAGTTGAGTCAAGTGGTTGTGGTACCCAGACATTCTGAGTATATGGTCACTGACAAAACTATTCTCCTCCATTTTGCAGCTGTAGAACTTATTGGAGACTTCATATCTCTCAATCCGGGCATTTGCTTGAAATATTAACTTCAACTCCTGGAACATCTCATATACTCCATGACGTTCAAAACGTCGTTGAAGTCCCGGTTCTAAGCCGTAAAGCATGGCACACTGAACTATCGAGTAGTCATCAGCTTTGCCCTGCCAGGCGTTCACAACGTCTGGTGTTGCTCCTGCAGCGGGTCTTGCACCTAGCGGTGCTTCCAGGACGTAATTCTTCTGTGCAGCAATGAGGATAATCCTCAAGTTACGGACCCAGTCCGTGTACTTGCTACCATCATCTTTCAACTTTGCTTTCTCTAGGAACGCATTAAAATTCAAAGGAACAGTAGCACGGGCCATTGATCTACAACAACATAGACATGCAAAATACTATGAGGTACTAAGTTCATGATAAATTAAAGTTCAATTAATCATATTACTTAAGAACTCCCACTTAGATAGACATCCCTCTAGTCATCTAAGTGATCATGTGATCCATATCAACTAAACCATGTCCGATCCTCACGTGAGATGGAGTAGTTTTCAATGGTGAACATCACTATGTTGATCATATCTACTATATGATTCACGCTCGACCTTTCAGTCTCAGTGTTCCGAGGCCATATCTGCATATGCTAGGCTCGTCAAGTTTAAACCGAGTATTTTGCGTGTGCAAAACTGGCTTGCACCCGTTGTATGTGAACGTAGAGCTTATCACACTCGATCATCACGTGGTGTCTCGGCACGACGAACTGTAGCAACGGTGCATACTCAGGGAGAACACTTATACCTTGAAATTTAGTGAGAGATCATCTTATAATGCTACCGCCGTACTAAGAAAAATAAGATGCATAAAAGATAAACATCACATGCAATCAAATAAGTGATATGATATGGCCATCATCATCTCGTGCCTTTGATCTCCATCTCCAAAGCACCGTCATGATCACCATCGTCACCGGCTTGACACCTTGATCTCCATCAAAGCATCGTTGTCGGCTCGCCAACTATTGCTTCTACGACTATCGCTACCGCTTAGTGATAAAGTAAAGCAATTACATGGCGATTGCATTTCATACAATAAAGCGACAACCATATGGCTGCTGCCAGTTGCCGATAACTGTTACAAAACTTGATCGTCTCATACAACAATTTATATATATCATCATGTCTTCACCATATCACATCACAGCAAGCCCAGCAAAAACAAGTTAGACGTCCTCTACTTTGTTGTTGCAAGTTTTATGTGGCTGCTACGGGATTCTAGCAAGAACCGTTCTTACCTACGCATCAAACCACAACGATTTTTCGTCAAGTGTGTTGTTTTAACCTTCAACAAGGACCGGGCGTAGTCAAACTCGATTCAACTAACATTGGAGAAACAGACACCCACTAGCCACCTGTGTGCGAAGCACATCGATAGAACCAGTCTCATGAACGCGGTCATGTAATGTCGGTCTGGGCCGCTTCATCCAACAATGCAGCTGAATCAAAGTAAGACGTTGCTGGTAAGCAGTATGACTATTATCGCCCACAACTCTTTGTGTTCTACTCATGCATATAACATCTACGCATAGACCTGGCTCGGATGCCACTGTTGGGGAACGTAGTATTTCAAAAAAATTCCTACGATCACGCAAGATCTATCTAGGAGAAGCATAACAATGAGCGGGGAGAGTGTGTCCACGTACCCTCGTAGAAAGAAAGCGGAAGCGTTTAGTAACGCGGTTGATGTAGTCAAACGTCTTCGCGATCCAACCGATCCAAGTACCGAACGTACGGCACCTCCGCGACCAGCACACGTTCAGCTCGGTGACGTCCCTCGAATTCTTGATCCAGTTGAGGCCGAAGGAGAGTTTCGTTAGAACGACGGTGTGGCGACGGTGGTGATGAAGTTACCGGCGCAAGGCTTCGCCTAAGCACTATGACGATATGACCGAGGTGTGTAACTATGGAGGGGGGCACCGCACACGGCTAAGAGAAACTTTGGTGTGTCTTTGGCGTGCCCCTTCCCACGTATATAAAGGAGGGGGGAGGAGGATGCCGGCCATGGTGTGGTGCGCCAAGGGGGGAGTCCTACTTGGACTCCGGGTTCAAGTAGGATTCGGCCCCCCCTTTCCTATTCCCACAAGGAGAAGGGGGAAAGAGGAGGAGGAGAGAAGGAAAGGGCCCCCCCCCCCCCAACCCTAGTCCAATTCAGTTTGGGCTTGGGGGGCGCCTCCACCTGGCCGCTGCCTCCTCTCTTCCACTAGGGCCCATGAAGGCCCATTAACCCCCCGGGGGGTTCCGGTAACCTCTCGGTTCTCCGGAAAATACGCGAAACACTTCGGAACCATTCCGGTGTCCGAATATAACCTTCCAATATACCGATATTTATGTCTCGACCATTTCGAGACTCCTCGTCATGTCCGTGATCTCATCCGGGACTCCAAACAAACTTTGGTACATCAAATCACATAACTCATAATACAAATCATCATCGAACGTTAAGCGTGCGGACCCTACGAGTTCGAGAACTATGTAGACATGACCGAGACTACTACCTCTTGAGCACTGCGTTGGTTTTCCCTTGAAGAGGAAAGGGTGATGCAGCAAAGTAGCGTAAGTATTTCCCTCAGTTTTTGAGAACCAAGGTATCAATCCAGTAGGAGGCCACACGCAAGTCCCTCGTACCTACACAAACAAATAAGAACCTTGCAACCAACGCGATAAAGGGGTTGTCAATCCCTTCACGGCCACTTGCATAAGTGAGATCTAATAGAGATGATAATATTTTTGGTATTTTTATGATAAAGATTAAAAGTGAAGATTGCAAAGTAAAAATAGATTGGAAACTTATATGATGGAAAATAGACCCGGGGGCCATAGGTTTCACTAGTGGTTGATGTCTACTACACAACCTTCTTCTTGTAGACATTGTTGGGCCTCCAAGTGCAGAGGTTTGTAGGACAGTAGCAAATTTCCCTCAAGTGGATGACCTAAGGTTTATCAATCCGTGGGAGGCGTAGGTTGAAGATGGTCTCTCTCAAACAACCCTGCAACCAAATAACAAAGAGTCTCTTGTGTACCCAACACACCCAATACAATGGTAAATTGTATAGGTGCACTAGTTCGGCGAAGAGATGGTGATACAAGTCCAATATGGATGGTAGATATAGGTTTTTGTAATCTGAAAATATAAAAACAGCAAGGTAACAAGTGGTAAAAGTGAGCGTAAACGGTATTGCAATGCTAGGAAACAATGCCTAGGGTTCATACTTTCACTAGTGCAAGTTCTCTCAACAATAATAACATAATTGGATCATATAACTATCCCTCAACATGCAACAAAGAGTCACTCCAAAGTCACTAATAGCCGAGAACAAACGAAGAGATTATGGTAGGGTACGAAACCACCTCAAAGTTATCCTTTCTGATCGATCTATTCAAGAGTCCGTAGTAAAATAACATGAAGCTATTCTTTCCGTTCGATCTATCATAGAGTTCGTACTAGAATAACACCTTAAGATACAAATCAACCAAAACCCTAATGTCACCTAGATACTCCAATGTCACCTCAAGTATCCATGGGTATGATTATACGATGTGCATCACACAATCTCAGATTCATCTATTCAACCAACACAAAGTACTTCAAAGAGTGCCCCAAAGTTTCTACCGGAGAGTCAAGACGAAAACGTGTGCCAACCCCTATGCATAAGTTCACGAGGTCGCGGAACACGCAAGTTGATCACCAAAACATACATCAAGTGAATCACGTGAATATCCCATTGTCACCACAGATAAGCACGGCAAGACATACATTAAGTGTTCTCAAATCCTTGAGGACTCAATCCGATAAGATAACTTCAAAGGGAAAACTCAATCCATTACAAGAGAGCAGAGGGGGAGAAACATCATAAGATCCAACTATAATAGCAAAGCTCGCGATACATCAAGATCATATCACCTCAAGAACACGAGAGAGAGAGAGAGAGAGAGAGAGAGAGAGAGATCAAACACATAGCTACTGGTACATACCCTCAGCCTCGAGGGTGAACTACTCCCTCCTCGTCATGGAGAACGCCAGGATGATGAAGATGGCCACCGGTGAGGGTTCCCCCCCTCCGGCAGGGTGCCGGAACAGGGTCCCGATTGGTTTTTGGTGGCTACAGAGGCTTGCGGCGGTGGAACTCCCGATCTATTCTGCTCCCTGATGTTTTTAGGGTATATGGATATATATAGGTGAAAGAAGTCGGTCAGGGGAGCCACGAGGGTGGGGGGCGCGCCCAGGGGGCAGGCGCGCCTCCCTGCCTCGTGGCCACCTTGTTGCTTCCCTGACGTACACTCTAAGTCTCCTGGATTGCTTCCGTTCCAAAAATAACTCTCCCGAAGGTTCCATTCCTTTTGGACTCCGTTTGATATTCCTTTTCTGCGAAACACTGAAATAGGCAAAAAAACAGCAATTTGGGCTGGGCCTCCGGTTAATAGGTTAGTCCCAAAAATAATATAGAAGTGTATATAAAGACCATAAATCATCCAAAACAGAATATTATATAGCATGGAACAATCAAAAAATATAGATACGTTGGAGACGTATCAAGCATCCCCAAGCTTAATTCCTGCTCGTCCTCGAGTAGGTAAATGATAAAAACAGAATTTTTGATGTGGAATGCTACATAGCATAATTTTCAATGTAATTCTCTTATTTGTGGTATGAATATTCAGATCCGAAAGATTCAAGATAAAAGTTTAATATTGACATAAAAGTAATAATACTTCAAGCATACTAACTAAGCAATTATGTCTTCTCAAAATAACATGGCCAAAAAAAGTTGATCCCTACAAAATCATATAGTTTGGTCATGCTCCATTTTCGTCACACAAGAATGTCCTCATCATGCACAACCCCGATGACAAGCCAAGCAATTGTTTCATACTTTAGTAATCTCAAACTTTTTTCAACTTTCACGCAATATATGAGCGTGAGCCATGGATATAGCACTATGGGTGGAATAGAATATGATGATGGGGGTTATGTGGAGAAGACAAAAAAGGAGAAAGTCTCACATTGACGCGGCTAATCAACGAGCTAGGGAGATGCCCATCGATTGATGTCAATGCAAGGAGTAGGGATTGCCATGCAACGGATGCACTAGAGCTAAAAATGCATGAAAGCTCAACAAAAGAAACTAAGTGGGTGTGCATCCAACTTGCTTGATCACGAAGACCTAGGGCATTTGAGGAAGCCCATTGTTGGAATATACAAGCCAAGTTCTATAATGAAAAAGTCCCACTAGTATATGAAAGTGACAAAACAAGAGACTCTCTATCAAAAAGATCATGGTGCTATTTTGAAGCACAGGTATGGAAAAAGGATAGTAGCATTGCCCCTTTTTATATATATTTTTGGGCCTTTTCTATTGGCATTTCTCTTTTTTCGGGACAATTCTCTATGAATGATGATCATCACACTTCTATTTATTTACAACTCAATGATTACAACTCGATACTAGAACAAAGTATGACTCTATATGAATACCTCCGGCAGTGTACCGGGATGGGCAACAAATCAAGAGTGACATGTATGAAAAAAATATGAACGGTGGCTTTGCCACAAATACGATGTCAACTACATGATCATGCAATGCAATATGACAATGATGAAGCGTGTCGTGATAAACGGAACGGTGGAAAGTTGCATGGCAATATATCTCGGGATGGCTATGGAAATGCCATAATAGGTAGGTATGGTGGCTGTTTTGAGGAAGATATAAGGAGGTTTATGTGTGATAGAGCGTATCATATCACGGGGTTTGGATGCACCGGCGAAGTTTGCACCAACTCTCAAGGTGAGAAAGGGCAATGCATGGTACCGAAGAGGCTAGCAATGATGGAAGGGTGAGAGTGCGTATAATCCATGGACTCAACATTAGTCATAAAGAACTCACATACTTATTGAAAAAATCTACAAGTCATCAAAAACCAAGCACTACGCGCATGCTCCTAGGGGGATAGATTGGTAGGAAAATACCATCGCTCGTCCCCGACCGCCACTCATAAGGAGGACAATCAAAGAACACCTCATGTTTCAAATTTGTCACACAAAGTTTACCATACGTGCATGCTACGGGACATGCAAACTTCAACACAAGTATTTCTCAAATTCACAACTACTCAACTAGCACAACTTTAATATCACTACCTCCATATCTCAAAACAATTATCAAGCATCAAACTTTTCTTAGTATTCAACGCACTTATAAGAAAGTTTTTATTAATCTTGGATGCCTATAATATTAGGACTAATTTCCCAATTTAAGAAAACTACCATGCTATTTTGTAGGACTCTCAAAATAATATAAGTGAAGCATGAGAGTTCATATATTTCTTCAAAATAAATCCACCGCCGTGCTCTAAAAAATATAAGTGAAGCACTAGAGCAAACACCAAACTACTCCGAAAGATATAAGTGAATATCAATGAGTAGTTGAATAATTATGCAACTATGTGAAGACTCTCTAAAATTTAAGAATTTCAGATCTTGGTATTTTATTCAAACAGCAAGCAAAGCTAAAGAAAATAAAATGATGCTCCAAGCAAAATGCATATCATGTGGTGAATAAAAATATAGCTCCAAATAAAGTTACCGATGGACGAGGACGAAAGAGGGGATGCCTTCCGGGACATCCCCAAGCTTTGGCTCTTGGTTATCCTTGAATATTACCTTGGGGTGCCTTGGGAATCCCCAAGATTAGGCTCTTACCACTCATTATTCCATATTCCATCGAATCTTTACCCAAAACTTGAAAACTTCACAACACAAAACTTAACAGAAAACTCGTAAGCTCCGTTAGTATAAGAAAATAAATCACCACTTAGGTACTGTTGTGAACTCATTCTAAATTCATATTGGTGTAATATCTACTGTATTCCAACTTCTCTATGGTTCATACCCTCCGATACTACTCATAGATTCATCAAAATAAGCAAACATCACATAGAAAACAGAATCTGTCAAAAACAGAACAGTCTGTAGTAATCTGTATCATTCGAATACTTCTGTAACTCCAAAAATTCTGAAATAAATTGGTGGATCTGAGGAATTTGTCTAGTAATCATCTTCAAAAATAATCAAGTAAATAGCACTCTCCAGTAAAAAGTTTTAGCTAATCTCGTGAGCGCTAAAGTTTCTGTTTTTTACAGCAAGATCATAAAGACTTCACCCAAGTCTTCCCAAAGGTTCTACTTGGCACAAACACTAATTAAAACATAAAACCACATCTAACCAGAGGCTATATGGATTATTTATTACTAAACAGAACCAAAAAGCAAGAAACTAAAATAAAATTGGGTTGCCTCCCAACAAGCGCTATCGTTTAACGCCCCTAGCTAGGCATGATGATTTCAATGATGCTCACATAAGACATAAGAATTGAAACATAAAGAGAGCATCATGAAGAATATGACTAGCATATTTAAGTCTAACCCACTTCCTATGCATAGGGATTTTGTGAGCAAACAACTTATGGGAACAATAATCAACTAGCATAGGAAGGCAAAACTGAAGGAAATATGCCCTAGAGGCAATAATAAAGTATTATATATTTCCTTATATCATGATAAATATTTATTATTCATGCTAGAATTGTATTAACCGGAAACATAATACATGTGTGAATACATAGACAAACAGAGTGTCACTAGTATGCCTCTACTTGACTAGCTTGTTAATCAAAGATGGTTATGTTTCCTAGCCATAGACATGAGTTGTCATTTGATTAACGGGATCACCTCATTAGGAGAATGACGTGATTGACTTGACCCATTCCGTTAGCTTAGCATCCGATCGTTTAGTATGTTGCTATTGCTTTCTTCATGACTTATACATGTTCCTATGACTATGAGATTATGCAACTCCCGTTTACCGGAGGAACACTTTGTGTGCTACCAAACATCACAACGTAACTGGGTGATTATAAAGGTGCTCTACAGGTGTCTCCAAAGGTACTTGTTGGGTTGGCGTATTTCGGGATTAGCATTTGTCACTCCGATTGTCGGAGAGGTATCTCTGGGCCCACTCAGTAATGCACATCACTATAAGCCTTGCAAGCATTGTGACTAATGAGTTAGTTGCGGGATGATGTATTACGGAACGAGTAAAGAGACTTGCCGGTAACGAGATTGAACTAGGTATCGAGATACCGACGATCGAATCTCGGACAAGTAACATACCGATGACAAAGGGAACAACGTATGTTGTTATGCGGTCTGACCGATAAAGATCTTCGTAGAATATGTGGGAGCCAATATGGGCATCCAGGTCCCGCTATTGGTTATTGACCGGCGAGGTGTCTCGGTCATGTCTACATAGTTCTCGAACCCAAAGGGTCCGCACGCTTAAAGTTACGATGACAGTTTTATTATGAGTTTATGTATGTTGATGTACGGAAGGAGTTCGGAGTCCCGGATGAGATCGGGGACATGACGAGGAGTCTCGAAATGGTCGAGACGTAAAGATCGATATATTGGACGACTATATTCGGACTTCGGAAAGGTTCCGAGTGATTCGGGTATTTTTCGGAGTACCGGAGAGTTACGGGAATACGTATTGGGCCTTATTGGGCCATACGGGAAAGAAGGAAAAGGGCCTCAAGGGTGGCCGCACCCCTCCCCTTGGTCTGGTCCGAATTGGACTAGGGAAGGGGGGGCGCCCCCTTCCTTCTTTCTCTTTTTCCCTTCCTCTTTTCCTATTCCATATGGGAGGTGGAATCCTACTAGGACTAGGGAGTCCTAGTAGGACTCCACACTTGGTGCGCCCCCTCCTAGGGCCGGCCTCCTCCTCCCTTGCTCCTTTATATACGGGGGCAGGGGGCACCCCATGGACACACTTGATATACGATATTTTAGCCATGTGCGGTGCCCCCCTCCACCAGATTACACCTCGATAATACCGTCGCGGAGCTTAGGCGAAGCCCTGCGTCGGTGGAACATCATCATCGTCACCACGCCGTCGTGCTGACGAAACTCTCCCTCAACACTCGGCTGGATCGGAGTTCGAGGGACGTCATCGAGCTGAACGTGTGTAGAACTTCGGAGGTGCCGTGCGTTCGGTACTTGATCGTTCGGATCGTGAAGACGTACGACTAGATCAACCGCGTTGTGATAACGCTTCCGCTGTCGGTCTACGAGGGTACGTGGACAACACTCTCCCCTCTCGTTGCTATGCATCACCATGATCTTGCGTGTGCGTAGGAAATTTTTGAAATTACTACGTTCCCCAACAGTGGTATCAGAGCCTGGTTTTATGTGTTGATGCTATGCACGAGTAGAACACAAGTGAGTTGTGGGCGATATAAGTCATACTGCTTACCAGCATGTCATACTTTGGTTCAGCGGTATTGTGAGATGAAGCGGCCCGGACCGACATTACGCGTACGCTTACGCGAGACTGATTTCACCATTCGGAGCACTCGTTGCTTAGAGGTGACTGGCGGGTGTCTGTCTCTCTCACTTTAGTTGAACCGAGTGTGGCTACGCCCGGTCCTTGCGAAGGTTAAAACAGCACCAACTTGACAAACTATCGTTGTGGTTTTGATGCGTAGGTAAGCACAGTTCTTGCTAAGCCCGTAGCAGCCACGTAAAACATGCAACAACAAAGTAGAGGACGTCTAACTTGTTTTTGCAGGGTATGTTGTGATGTGATATGGTCAAGACATGATGTCATATAATGTGTTGTATGAGATGATCATGTTTTGTAACCGAGTTATCGGCAACTGGCAGGAGCCATATGGTTGTCGCTTTATTGTATGAGATGCAATCGCCATGTAATAGTTTTACTTTATCACTAAGCGGTAGCGATAGTCGTAAAAGCAATAAGTTGGCGAGACGACAATGATACTACGATGGAGATCAAGGTGTCGAGCCGGTGACGATGGTGATCATGACGGTGCTTCGGAGATGGAGATCACGAGCACGGTGCTTTGGAGATGGAGATCACAAGCACAAGATGATGATGGCCATATCATATCACTTATATTGATTGCATGTGATGTTAATCCTTTATGCATCTTATCTTGCTTTGATTGACGGTAGCATTATAAGATGATCTCTCACTAAAATTTCAAGATAAAAGTGTTCTCCCTGAGTATGCACCGTTGCGAAAGTTCTTCGTGCTGAGACACCACGTGATGATCGGGTGTGATAAGCTCTACGTTCAAATACAACGGGTGCAAAACAGTTGCACACGCGGAATACTCAGGTTAAACTTGACGAGCCTAGCATATACAGATATGGCCTCGGAACACAGAGACCGAAAGGTCGAGCGTGAATCATATAGTAGATATGATCAACATAGTGATGTTCACCATTGAAACTACTCCATCTCACGTGATGATCGGACATGGTTTAGTTGATATGGATCACGTGATCACTTAGAGGATTAGAGGGATGTCTATCTAAGTGGGAGTTCTTAAGTAATATGATTAATTGAACTTAAATTTATCATGAACTTAGTCCTGATAGTATTTTGCAAATTATGTTATAGATCAATAGCTCGCGTTGTTGCTTCCCTGTGTTTATTTTTGATATGTTCCTAGAGAAAAAATTATGTTGAAAGATGTTAGTAGCAAAGATGCGGATTGGATCCGTGATCTGAGGATTATCCTCATTGTTGCACAGAAAAATTATGTCCTTGATGCACCGCTAGGTGACAGACCTATTGCAGGAGCAGATGCAGACGTTATGAATGTTTGGCTAGCTCAATATGATGACTACTTGATAGTTTAGTGCACCATGCTTAACGGCTTAGAATCGGGACTTCAAAGACGTTTTGAACGTCATGGACCATATGAGATGTTCCAGGAGTTGAAGTTAATATTTCAAGCAAATACCCGAGTTGAGAGATATGAAGTCTCCAACAAGTTCTATAGCTAAAAGATGGAGGAGAATCGCTCAACTAGTGAGCATGTGCTCAGATTGTCTGGGTACTACAATCGCTTGAATCAAGTGGGAGTTAATCTTCCAGATAAAATAGTGATTGACAGAATTCTCTAGTCACCATCACCAAGTTAGTAGAACTTCGTGATGAACTATAGTATGTAAGGGATGACGAAAGTAATTCCTGAGCTCTTCGCGATGATGAAATCGACGAAGGTAGAAATCAAGAAAGAGCATCAAGTGTTGATGGTTAACAAGACCACTAGTTTCAAGAAAAGGGCAAAGGGATAGAAGGGGAACTTCAAAAGAACGGCAAGCAAGTTGCTACTCAAGTGAAGAAGCCCAAGTCTGTACCTAAGCCTGAGACTAAGTGCTTCTACTGCAAAGGGACTGGTCAACTGGAAGCGGAACTACCCCAACTATTTGGTGGATAAGAAGGATGGCAAAGTGAACAAAGGTATATTGAATACATGTTATTGATGTGTACTTTACTAGTGTTTATAGCAACCCCTCGGTATTTTGATACTGGTTCAGTTGCTAAGAGTAGTAACTCGAAACGGGAGTTGCAGAATAAACAGAGACTAGTAAAAGGCGAGGTGACGATGTTTGTTGGAAGTAGTTCCAAGATTGATATGATCATCATCGCACACTCCCTATACTTTCGGGATTAGTGTTGAAACTAAATAAGTGTTATTTGGTGTTTGCGTTGAGCATGAATATGATTTGATCATGTTTATTGCAATACGGTTATTCATTTAAGTTAGAGAACAATTGTTGTTCTGATTACATGAATAAAAAAACTTCTATGGTCATACACACCAACGAAATTGGTTTGTTGGATCTCGATCGTAGTGATGCACATATTCATAATATTGAAGCCAAAAGATGCAAAGTTAATAATGATAGTGCAACTTATTTGTGGCACTGCCGTTTAGGTCATATTGGTGTAAAGAGCGTGAAGAAACTCCATACTGATGGGATTTTGGAATCAATTGATTATGAATCACTTGATGCTTGCGAACCATGCCTCATGGGCAAGATGACTAAAACGCCGTTGTCCGGAACTATGGAGAGAGCAACAGATTTGTTGGAAATCATACATACTAATGTATGCGATCCGATGAGTGTTGAGGCTCGTAGTGGGTATCATTAATTTCTGACCTTCACAGATGATTTGAGCAGATATGGGTATATCTACTTAATGAAACAGAAGTCTGAAACATTTGAAAAGTTCATATAATTTCAGAGTGAAGCGAAAATCATCGTAACAAGAAAATAAAGTTTCTACGATTTGATCGTGGAGAAGAGTATTTTAGTTACGAGTTTGGCCTTCAGTTAAAACAATGTGAAATAGTTTCACTACTCACGCCACCTGGAACACCACAGCATAATGGTGTGTCCGAACGTCATAGACGTACTTTATTGGATATAGTGCAATCTATAATGTCTCTTACCAATTTACCACTATCGTTTTGGGGTTATGCATTAGAGACAGCTACATTCACGTTAAATAGGGCACCATCAAAATCCGATGAGACGACGCCTTATGAACTGTGGTTTGGCAAGAAACCAAAGTTGTCGTTTCTTAAAGTTTGGGGTTGCGATGCTTATGTGAAAAAGTTTCATCCTGATAAGTTCAAACCCAAATCGGAGAAATGTGTCTTCATAGGATACCCAAAGGAAACGGTTGGGTACACCTTCTATCACAGATCCGAAGGCAAGACATTCGTTGCTTAGTATGGATCCTTTCTAGAGAAGGAGTTTCTCTCGAAAGAAGTGAGTGGGAGGAAAGTAGAACTTGATGAGGTAACTGTACCTGCTCCCTTATTGGAAAGTAGTTCATCACAGAAATCTGTTCCTGTGACTCCTACACCAATTAGTGAGGAAGTTAATGATGATGATCATGTAACTTCAGATCAAGTTACTACCAAACCTCGTAGGTAAACCAGAGTAAGATCCGCACCAGAGTGGTACGGTAATCCTGTTCTAGAGGTTATGTTACTAGACCATGACGAACCTACGAACTATGAAGAAGCGATGGTGAGCCAGATTCCGCAAAATGGCTTGAGGACATGAAATCTGAGATGAGATCCATGTATGAGAACAAAGTGTGGACTTTGGTTGACTTGCCCGATGATCGGCAAGCAATTGAGAATAAATGGATCGTCAAGAGGAAGACGGACGCTGATAGTAGTGTTACTATCTACAAAGCTAGAATTGTCGTAAAAAGGTTTTTCGACAAGTTCAAGGTGTTGACTACGATGAGAGTTTCTCACTCGTATCTATGCTTAAGTCTATCTGAATCATGTTAGCAATTGCCGCATTTTATGAAATATGACAAATGGATAAACAAAACTGCATTCCTTAATGGATTTATTAAAGAAGAGTTATATATGATGCAACCAGAAGGTTTTGTCAATCCTAAAGGTGCTAACAAAATATGCAAGCTCCAGCGATCCATCTATGGACTGGTGCAAGCATCTCGGAGTTGGAATATACACTTTGATAAGTTGATCAAAGGATATAGTGTTATACAGACTTGCGGTGAAGCCTGTATTTACAAGAAAGTGAGTGGGAGCACTACAGCATTTCTAATAAGTATATGTGAATGACATATTGTTGATCGGAAATAATGTAGAATTATTCTGCAAAGCATAAAGGAGTGTTTGAAAGGAGTTTTTCAAAGAAAGACCTCGGTGAAGCTGCTTACATATTGAGCATCAAGATCTATAGAAATAGATCAAGACGCTTGATAAGTTTTTTCAATGAGTACATACCTTAACAAGATTTTGAAGTAGTTCAAAATAGAACAGTCAAAGAAAAGAGTTTCTTGCCTGTGTTACATGGTGTGAAATTGAGTAAGACTCAAAGCCCGACCACGGCAGAAGATAGAAAGAGAATGAAAGTCATTCCCTATGCCTTGGCCATAGGTTCTATAAAGTATGCCATGCTGTGTACCAGATCTATTGTATACCCTACATTGATTTTGGCAAGGGAGTACAATAGTGATCTAGGAGTAGATCACTGGACAGCGGTCAAAATTATCCTTAGTGGAATAAGGAAATGTTTCTCGATTATGGAAGTGACAAAAGGTTCGTCGTAAAGGGTTACGTCGATGCAAGTTTTGACACTAAATCTAGATGATTCTAAGTCTCGGTCTAGATACATATTGAAAGTGGGAGCAATTAGCTAGAGTAGCTCCGTGCAGAGCATTGTAGACATAGAAATTTGCAAAATACTTACGGATCTGAATGTGACAGACCCGTTGACTAAAATTATCTCACAATCAAAACATGATCACACCTTAGTACTCTTTGGGTGTTAATCACATAGCGATGTGAACTAGATTATTGACTCTAGTAAACCCTTTGAGTGTTGGTCACATAGAGATGTGAACTATGGGTGTTAATCACATGGTGATGTGAATTATTGATGTTAAATCACATGGCGATGTCAACTAGATTATTGACTCTAGTGCAAGTGGGAGACTGAAGAAATATGCCCTAGAGGCAATAATAAAGTATTATATATTTCCTTATATCATGATAAATGTTTATTATTCATGCTAGAATTGTATTAACCGGAAACATAATACATGTGTGAATACATAGACAAACAGAGTGTCACTAGTATGCCACTACTTGACTAGCTCGTTAATCAAAGATGGTTATGTTTCCTAGCCATAGACATGAGTTGTCATTTGATTAACGGGATCACCTCATTAGGAGATTGACGTGATTGACTTGACCCATTCTGTTAGCTTAGCATCCGATCGTTTAGTATGTTGCTATTGCTTTCTTCATGGCTTATACATGTTCCTATGACTATGAGATTATGCAACTCCCGTTTACCGGAGGAACACTTTGTGTGCTACCAAACATCACAACGTAACTGGGTGATTATAAAGGTGCTCTACAGGTGTCTCCAAAGGTACTTGTTGGGTTGGCGTATTTCGAGATTAGGATTTGTCACTCCGATTGTCGGAGAGGTATCTCTGTGCCCACTCAGTAATGCACATCACTATAAGCTTTGCAAGCATTGTGACTAATGAGTTAGTTGCGGGATGATGTATTACGGAACGAGTAAAGAGACTTGCCGGTAACGAGATTGAACTAGGTATCGAGATACCGACGATCGAATCTCGGACAAGTAACATACCGATGACAAAGGAACAACGTATGTTGTTATGCGGTCTGACCGATAAAGATCTTCATAGAATATGTGGGAGCCAATATGGGCATCCAGGTCCCGCTATTGGTTATTGACCGGAGAGGTGTCTCGGTCATGTCTACATAGTTCTCGAACCCAAAGGGTCCGCACGCTTAAAGTTTTATTATGAGTTTATGTATGTTGATGTACCGAAGGAGTTTGGAGTCCCGGATGAGATCGGGGACATGACGAGGAGTCTCGAAATGGTCGAGACGTAAAGATCGATATATTGGACGACTATATTCGGACTTCGGAAAGGTTCCGAGTGATTCGGGTATTTTTCGGAGTACCGGAGAGTTACGGGAATACGTATTGGGCCTTATTGGGCCATACGGGAAAGAAGGAAAAGGGCCTCAAGGGTGGCCGCACCCCTCCCCTTGGTCTGGTCCGAATTGGAGTAGGGAAGGGGGGCGCCCCCTTCCTTCTTTCTCTTTTTCCCTTCCTCTTTTCATATTCCATATGGGAGGTGGAATCCTACTAGGACTAGGGAGCCCTAGTAGGACTCCACACTTGGTGCGCCCCCTCCTAGGGCCGGCCTCCTCCTCCCTTGCTCCTTTATATATGGGGGCAGGGGCACCCCATGGACACACTTGATATACGATATTTTAGCCGTGTGCGGTGCCCCCCTCCACCAGATTACACCTCGATAATACCGTCGCGGAGCTTAGGCGAAGCCCTGCATCGGTGGAACATCATCATCGTCACCACGCCGTCGTGCTGACGAAACTCTCCCTCAACACTCGGCTGGATCGGAGTTCGAGGGACGTCATCGAGCTGAACGTGTGTAGAACTTCGGAGGTGCCGTGCGTTTTCGGTACTTGATCGGTCGGATCGTGAAGACGTACGACTACATCAACCGCGTTGTGATAACGCTTCCGCTGTCGGTCTACGAGGGTACGTGGACAACACTCTCCCCTCTCATTGCTATGCATCACCATGATCTTGCGTGTGCGTAGGAAATTTTTGAAATTACTACGTTCCCCAACAGTGGTATCAGAGCCTGGTTTTATGCGTTGATGCTATGCACGAGTAGAACACAAGTGAGTTGTGGGCGATATAAGTCATACTGCTTACCAGCATGTCATACTTTGGTTCAGCGGTATTGTGAGATGAAGCGGCCCGGACCGACATTACGCGTACGCTTACGCGAGACTGATTTCACCGTTCGGAGCACTCGTCGCTTAAAGGTGACTGGCGGGTGTCTGTCTCTCTCACTTTAGTTGAACCGAGTGTGGCTACGCCCGGTCCTTGCGAAGGTTAAAACAGCACCAACTTGACAAACTATCGTTGTGGTTTTGATGCGTAGGTAAGCACGGTTCTTGCTAAGCCCGTAGCAGCCACGTAAAACATGCAACAACAAAGTAGAGGACGTCTAACTTGTTTTTGCAGGGTATGTTGTGATGTGATATGGTCAAGACATGATGTCATATAATGTGTTGTATGAGATGATCATGTTTTGTAACCGAGTTATCGGCAACTGGCAGGAGCCATATGGTTGTCGCTTTATTGTATGAGATGCAATCGCCATGTAATAGTTTTACTTTATCACTAAGCGGTAGCGATAGTCGTAAAAGCAATAAGTTGGCGAGACGACAACGATACTACGATGGAGATCATGGTGTCGAGCCGGTGACGATGGTGATCATGACGGTGCTTCGGAGATGGAGATCACGAGCACGGTGCTTTGGAGATGGAGATCACAAGCACAAGATGATGATGGCCATATCATATCACTTATATTGATTGCATGTGATGTTAATCCTTTATGCATCTTATCTTGCTTTGATTGACGGTAGCATTATAAGATGATCTCTTAAAATTTCAAGATAAAAGTGTTCTCCCTGAGTATGCACCGTTGCGAAAGTTCTTCGTGCTGAGACACCACGTGATGATCGGGTGTGATAAGCTCTACGTTCAAATACAACGGGTGCAAAACAGTTGCACACGCGGAATACTCAGGTTAAACTTGACGAGCCTAGCATATACAGATATGGCCTCGGAACATAGTGATGAACATAGTGAATCATATAGTAGATATGATCAACATAGTGATGTTCACCATTGAAACTACTCCATCTCACGTGATGATCGGACATGGTTTAGTTGATATGGATCACGTGATCACTTAGAGGATTAGAGGGATGTCTATCTAAGTGGGAGTTCTTAAGTAATATGATTAATTGAACTTAAATTTATCATGAACTTAGTCCTGATAGTATTTTGCAAATTATGTTATAGATCAATAGATCGCGTTGTTGCTTCCCTGTGTTTATTTTTGATATGTTCCTAGAGAAAAAATTATGTTGAAAGATGTTAGTAGCAAAGATGCGGATTGGATCCGTGATCTGAGGATTATCATAATACTATAAATTGTTTCCACATTAAAAGAGTAATATTCAGAAAAAGGGTAATCATAATCATGACAAGTTGTATAAATATAATCATCACTACTTTTTATAGCCTAAGTTTCATCACAATAATCATCATAAGTAGCAACTTTGTTCTCATCATAATCAATTGAAACCTCTTCCAAGATAGTGGAATCATTACTAAATAAAGTCATGACCTCTCCAAATCCACTTTGATAATTATCATAATAAGATTCAACATCCTCCAAAATAGTGGGATCATTACTTCCTAAAGTTGACACTCTTCCAAACCCACTTTCATCAATATAATCATCATAAGTAGGAGGCATGCTATCATCATCATAAATTTGCATATCAAAACTTGGGAGACTAAAAATATCATCTTCATTAAACATAGCATCCCCAAGCTTGGGACAAACATTAATTGCAGCAAATATATTCTCAAAAACATCATCTTCATCAAACATAGCATCCCCAAGCTTGGGCCTTTTCATATCATAAGCATAATCACTCTCATCATTAATAGTATGGATAGCACCAATAGTATAGCAATTATCATCATCACGATGAGTAATAGGAGCAACATCATTTGGGAGAGATACCTTTCTACCTTTGCTTCTCCGTCTTTTCTTTTTATTCTTCACATCATGTGTGGGTTCAATCCTCTTTTTGGAGCTCCTTATTAATGAGATTGGTTGAATAGAAATCTCCTCCTCGTTACCTGATTCATCATAAGAAATAATAGGAGAATATTGGGAAGTCTCTTCCCTTTCGTTAGTATTCTCTTCATCTTCTATTTGTTTTCTTTTCTTTATGTAATTGGCAATATAAGGATTTTCAATGCAATTCACCGCACAATACATATAAATTTCTTCTAGATCAATATCGAGGAATTTCTCAAGGTTATATTATGGAATATGCTTAGTTTGACGTTTCATTTCTTCATAACCCAAAAGCAAACTAAGTTCATTATGATGTGCAAGGGAAATCAAGTCATCACAATTTTTGGACACGATTCGATCATGAAACAATTTGCATTTGATATTTAAATGACCATGTTCATTGCAAAGTTCACAAGTATGGCGAAGAAATTTAAAATTTTCAGCACAAACATCTAGCCTTTCTTGCAACCATTTAGTTTCCAAATACTTATGCCTCTTGCAAAATCTATTTTCCCCAATTGGTGTGTACTTGCAAGCTCTATGTACTCCACAAAAGTTGACATGCTTATAAGAGACATTTTCATCATGACTAGTGCAATCATCATTAGTACCATGGATATTCAAAGAGTTCATACTAACAACATTGCAATCATGCTCATCATTCAAAGATTTAGTGCCAAACATTTTAATGCATTCTTCCTCTAATACTTTGGCACAATTTTCCTTTCCATCATACTCACGAAAGATATTGAAATGATGAAGCGTATGAGGCAAACTCAATTCCATTTTTTTGTAGTTTTCTTTTATAAACTAAACTAGTGATAAAACAAGAAACTAAAAGATTCGATTGCAAGATCTAAAGATATACCTTCAAGCACTAACCTCCCCGGCAACGGCGCCAGAAAAGAGCTTGATGTCTACTACACAACCTTCTTCTTGTAGACGTTGTTGGGCCTCCAAGTGCAGAGGTTTGTAGGACAGTAGCAAATTTCCCTCAAGTGGATGACCTAAGGTTTATCAATCCGTGGGATGCGTAGGTTGAAGATGGTCTCTCTCAAATAACCCTGCAACCAAATAACAAAGAGTCTCTTGTGTCCCCAACACACCCAATACAATGGTAAATTGTGTAGGTGCACTAGTTTGGCGAAGAGATGGTGATACAAGTCCAATATGGATGGTAGATATAGGTTTTTGCAATCTAAAAATATAAAAACAGCTAGGTAACAAGTGGTAAAAGTGAGCGTAAACGGTATTGCAATACTAGGAAACAAGGCCTAGGGTTCATACTTTCACTAGTGCAAGTTCTCTCAACAATAATAACATAATTGGATCATATAACTATCCCTCAACATGCAACAAAGAGTCACTCCAAAGTCACTAATAGCCGAGAACAAACGAAGAGATTATGGTAGGGTACGAAACCACCTCAAAGTTATCCTTTCTGATCGATCTATTCAAGAGTCCCTAGTAAAATAACATGAAGCTATTCTTTCCGTTCGATCTATCAAGAATAACACCTTAAGATACAAATCAACCAAAACCCTAATGTCACCTAGATACTCCAATGTCACCTCAAGTATCCATGGGTATGATTATACAATATGCATCACACTATCTCAGATTCATCTATTCAACCAACACAGAGTACTTCAAAGAGTGCCCCAAAGTTTCTACCGGAGAGTCAAGACGAAAACGTGTGCCAACCCCTATGCATAAGTTCACGAGGTCGCGGAACACGCAAGTTGATCACCAAAACATACATCAAGTGAATCACGTGAATATCCCATTGTCACCACAGATAAGCACGACAAGACATACATCAAGTGTTCTCAAATCCTTAAAGACTCAATCCGATAAGATAACTTCAAAGGGAAAACTCAATCCATTACAAGAGAGCAGAGGGGGAGAAACATCATAAGATCCAACTATAATAGCAAAGATCGCGATACATCAAGATCGTATCACCTCAAGAACACGAGAGAGAGAGAGAGAGAGAGAGAGATCAAGCACATAGCTACTGGTACATACCCTCAGCCTCGAGGGTGAACTACTCCCTCCTCGTCATGGAGAACGCCGGGATGATGAAGATGGCCACCGGTGAGGGTTCCCCCCCTCCGGCAGGGTGCCAGAACAGGGTCCCGATTGGTTTTTGGTGGCTACAGAGGCTTGCGGCGGCGGAACTCCCGATCTATTCTGCTCCCCGATGTTTTTAGGGTATATGGATATATATAGGCGAAGGAAGTCGGCCAGGGGAGCCACGAGGGGCCCATGAGGGTGGGGGGCGCGCCTCCCTGCCTCGTGGCCACCTCGTTTCTTTCCTGACGTACACTCCAAGTCTCCTGGATTGCTTCCGTCCCAAAAATAACTCTCCCGAAGGTTTCATTCCGTTTGGACTCCGTTTGATATTCCTTTTCTGCGAAACACTGAAATAGGCAAAAAAACAGCAATTTGGGTTGGGCCTCCGGTTAATAGGTTAGTCCCAAAAAATAATATAAAAGTGTATAATAAAGCCCATAAATCATCCAAAACAGAATATAATATAGCATGGAACAATCAAAAATTATAGATACGTTGGAGATGTATCAGTGGCTTCTTTCAAGAAAGCATAAGTATTACGGTGGGTGAACAAATTACTGTCGAGCAATTGATAGAAAAGTGCATAATTATGAGAATATCTAGGCATGATCATGTATATAGGCATCACGTCCGCGACAAGTAGACCGACTCGTGCCTGCATCTACTACTATTACTCCACACATCGATCGCTATCCAGCATGCATCTAGAGTATTAAGTTCATAAGAACAGAGTAACGCATTAGGTAAGATGACATGATGTAGAGGGATAAACTCATGCAATATGATATAAACCCCATCTTTTTTATCCTCGATGGCAACAATACAATACGTGTCATTTCCCCTACTGTCACTGGGATCGAGCACCGCATGATTGAACCCAAAGCTAAGCACTCCTCCCATTGCAAGAAAGATCAATCTAGTAGGCCAAACCAAACTGATAATTCGAAGAGACTTGCAAATATAACCAATCATACATAAAAGAATTCAGAGAAGATTCAAATATTGTTCATAGATAATCTTGATCATAAACCCACAATTCATCGGATCTCGACAAACACACCACAAAAAGAGTTACATCAAATAGATCTCCAAGAAGATCGAGGAGAACTTTGTATTGAGATCAAAAGAGAGAGAAGAAGCCATCTAGCTAATAACTATGGACCCGAAGGTCTGTGGTAAACTACTCACACATCATCGGAGAGGCTATGGTGTTGGTGTAGAAGCCCTCCGTTATCGATGCCCCCTCCGGCAGAGCGCCGGAAAAGGCCCCGAGATGGGATCTCACGGGTACAGAAGGTTGCGGCGGTGGAATTAGGTTTTGTGGTGCTCCCTGATGGTTTCGGGGTACGTAGGTATATATAGGAGGAAGAAGTAGGTCGGTGGAGCAACGAGGGGCCCACGAGGGTGGAGGGCGCGCCCAGGGGGGTAGGCGTGCCCCCCTGCCTCGTGGCCTCCTCGTTGATTGCTTGACGTCCACTCCAAGTCTTCTGGATCACGTTTATTCCAAAAATCACGCTCCCGAAGGTTTCATTCCGCTTGGACTCCATTTGATATTCCTTTTCTGCGAAACACTGAAATAGGCAAAAAACAGCAATTTGCACTGGGCCTTGGGTTAATAGGTTAGTCCCAAAAATAATATAAAAGTGTTTAAATAAGCCCATTAAACATCCAAAAAAGAATATATAATAGCATGGAGCGATCAAAAATTATAGATACGTTGGAGACGTATCAGAGACATATCTCCGGTCAATAACCAATAGCGGAACCTGGATGCTCATATTGGCTCCTACATATTCTACGAAGATCTTTATCGGTCATACCGTATAACAACATATGTTATTCCATTTGTCATCGGTATGTTACTTGCCCAAGATTCGATCGTCGGTATCATCATACCTAGTTCAATCTCGTTACCGGCAAGTATCTTTACTCGTTCCGTAATGCATCATCCCGCAACTAACTCATTAGTCACATTGCTTGCAATGCTTATAGTGATGAGCATTACCGAGAGGGCCCAGAGATACCTCTCCGATACACGGAGTGACAAATCCTAATCTCGATCTATGCCAACTCAACAAACACCATCGGAGACACCTGTAGAGCATCTTTATAATCACCCAGTTACGTTGTGACGTTTGATAGCACACTAAGTGTTCCTCCGGTATTTGGGAGTTACATAATCTCATAGTCAGAGGAACATGTATAAGTCATGATGAAAGCAATAGCAATAAAACTAAACGATCATTAATGCTAAGCTGACGGATGGGTCTTGTCCATCACATCATTCTCTAATGATGTGGTCTCGTTCATCAAATGACAATACATGTCTATGGTCAGGAAACTTAACCATCTTCGATTAACGAATTAGTCTAGTAGAGGCATACTAGGGATACTCTGTTTGTCTATGTATTCACACATGTATTAAATTTCCGGTTAATGTAATTCTAGCATGAATAATAAACATTTATCATGATATAAGAAAATATAAATAACAACTTTATTATTGCCTCTAGGGCATATTTCCTTCATGATGAGCATGGCGAACATTCACACATCTAGGCCTTACACGTAAACTATACCCGCGATGGCGACAACGCTGATGACGTGCACCACCAGGAGGATGGCGACGCCGACGAAGAACTGCGACAATACAACGTCGCACCTCGGCCTTGTGTCGTCTATGTAGCCCAATGACTTGCACAAGTGTGGCGTGCATCCGTTTAAGTCTGTTGTGTGCGTGTTAATTAAATATGTGTTTAAGTATGTTGTGTTTTGTGAGTGTATGTTTAACACGAAGTTCTGTTTTTTATTGAGAAATTAAAACAAAGTTGTGTGGGCGCAGTTGTTAGGGTAAGTGGGCTTCAGCAGATGATCGCTGGTTCGATTCTCCTGCAACTCATAGTGTTTTTTCACTGACAGACGGGCCCACGTAGATAGAGAGAGGGTGCTGTGGTGTTTGACCAGTCAACAAAGTAAAATATAGAGCTATATGGTGAGCCAGTGACCGTATAATCACCTCAAGTCATATATAATGACCATATTGACCGTATTCTTAAGTACAGTGACCAAAGTAAGCTTTTGACACAAGTCTAATGACCGCGGCCGCATTTTACTCTTTAGTAAACTTCACCTATTCGTGCAGATAGACTAAATGTAGATACATTAGGTTCAGTTGATTTGGTGGAAATTCGGGTTGAGGAAAATAAGGACTGTATATGCTTTTTTTTTGCCTATACCGATGACATTAGCAGTAAAGTCCGAAATAATTTGTTTACTCTATTTATGTGAAAAAAATTATTAATGTATTTTAAACAACCATGGAATTTTTAAAAAGTGTTTGTATACTTCAAAATTGTTCGTGAAATTCAAAAAATGTTCACACACTTTATGAAAAATGCTCATGTAATTAGAATTGTTTATAAATTTTAAAATGTTCATGAATTAAAAAATGTTAGTGAACTTAAAAATTGTCGATGAATTTTTAAAACGTTGGCAGTCTTGAAAACATTCATGAATTTTAAAATATTGACAAATTTGAACAATATTCATGAATATACGTTTACAAGTTTGAAAAGATATTCTTGAATTGAATAAAAAGGGAAATAAAAAAACAAAAAAAAATGGGAAAACAGATGAAACTTTCCTAAGACCGCTTGAAAGGTTCCAATACTAACCGGACAACCGCTGACGGGCCGGCAGAATAGGAGCGTACAGTGGGCGAGCGCTATCTTTGGTTGTTGATGTAAGCGATACATAGGATTCCTGATAAGTTAGGGCATGTGTCGAAGAAAAAAAAGACAAGTAAGGGCATGAGTTGTTGATAAGATAGCGGAAATCCAACTCGATGCCCAGGCTCATCCGCTGCCGGTCCGAAAAAGCATCAAAACAAATACTAGAAAAAATAAAAAAAATCATTTTTTTGTGTGGTAGATAATTTGATGTGTGAGATCCGCTTCAAATTTGAACTCATTTGGACATCTGAGCAGCTCTTGGCAAAAAAGACAAAATCAGGTCAAAACAGTACATGAGCAGTGAACTTTTTTACAGACCCTAATTTTGTCTTTTTTTGCCAAAAACTGCTCAGATGTCCAAATGAGTTGAAATTTGGAGCGGACCTCACGCATCAAATTATCTACCATACAAAAAAAGTTGGATTTTTTTGGACTTTTTACTATTTGTCTTGATTTTTTTCATCAACGCGGGTGCAGATAAGCCCGAGAGCAGAAACTCCGCGTCCATAAGATAGTCCTATCTTAAACCTTGCATATAATTTAGAGATGACAATAAAATATGCTTACAATGGTTATCTCTTAGCCTTATCTGAGATAATTAGCTATTCCTAAAAACATGATGAGACGCTAAGAGATCAACTCTTATTTGTGAGGAGAATCCTTTTCTGATGGATTCTCTTTCCTCCACCCCAGCATATATCTTATATAACATTTCTAAGGCATGAGTGGTAACCTATATCAAAAACAATGAACAATAGAAGAAAAAAAAACATTTCTAAGATAGCACCATTATACATGCCCTAAGCACGCTCTAGCAGCACCCTGTATTGACCGCTCCGGTTGTGTAGATTAGAAGAGACTCGTGAACAAGATAATTAATAAGTGTACAATTGTAACCAAACTTACCTTGAATCAACAGTGTATCATGAATTTGTCAAAATTCGTCAAAAAAGCTCAGAATATGAACACAAAATTCAACATATAGAGTGAACGAAACTAAAATCCGATCGCCTGAATGGAACCAAAACATCGAGGTGCATATTTTTCGTGTATTACTTATCATTCCGAGCTCGGGATTATCTGCACCCGGTAAACAGTGAATTCAAATAAAATACTATTTTTAATAATAATCTGTCTTTTTTGCATGGAAACTGTTTGAGTACGTGAGTTTCGTGCCAATTTTCAACGCATTCGGACATCTGAGTAGCTCTCAGACCAAAAATGGGTCTAAACAGTGCACAAACAATAAACATTTTCACAAATAATAAATTTATCTTTTCGCTGAAAGCTACCCAGATGTTCAAATGCGCTGAAATTTGACACGGACATCATACACTCAAGAATCTTTCACCAAGAGAAAACCGGAATTTTTGAATTCTTTTTACTATTTTAAACAAAAAATTTACTGTTTGCTCACGGGCTCATCTGAGCCTTGGAGCCAAAACGCCCTGTCACAGCCATTTTGCGTTTTTTTTTCTCCTTGCTTATAACCTTATAAAAAGTAAGAAAACTGTTTGCTCACATAAAAAAATTACTAAGAAAAGAGGATCCTTTGACCCCCATCGTACGTGCAGGAAATGTATAGCATGATGGTTCCTCTGTTTCACAATGTTTGGAGAGTTGGAGTCCAACAGCAGCCAGCGATCGAGCTTCCACAAGCAAAGCAAAACAATCTCTCAATGCAATCAATCATTTTTCCATTTTATACACAAAGAGAACAAAAAATGCTGCTGTGGAGCTGCATGCTCTTTCTTACAGTGGAACCTGGAACAAGCTGCCTCGTATGGACACGGAGAGAAGACAGAGAAGGGACGGAGGCAATGATGGGAGGTCGCTGCCGTAAGCAAAGGTTTATTTAGCGGACGCAGGAAGGCAGGGTGAAGCCGTGGCACATGTAGGCCAGCACGATGTATATGATCGCCAGTAGGATGAGTATCACCGCGGCTCTGCAACGCAAACAGACAAGTCAACAAGAGTTAAATTTTACTGGTGAAGGTAAAACTGTTGCTCATTGGTGAGAGAAACATCTAAGAAGGAACTCTTTGAGCACACCCGTTCTACCTGCCACAGATTCGGCGCCTCTAGTAACTAGATGCAAAAAAGAAGTTACTAGATTAGTTAAATAAAAACAGCATAATCAGATTTCTAATGACAATCCTCCGCATAAAAGAAAAAGATTTCTATTGACAAATGTTTTGTGGATACAATGATCTTCTTTTTTCCTGCTAACATTGAAAGGCTCCAGTCAATGTTGCACGTCGAGACTCGAAAATGCAATGTAGTATAGACGGAGGGACTAACTATCCACAACCATGTTAATTGTTGGAGTCGACCGCTTAATTAATCTCAAGAGGCAAGATTGGAGATGTGCGACAATTGGGGTTGACCGCTTAAGGGTGCTGCCAATGCATCGGTGCTTGTGCTAAGCACATTAAATAGCTTAGCAACTATACTCTTCAATGTATAGGTGGTTAGCTTCTTGTAGCTAAGCTTTCTTTCTTTAAATGATTTAGCAACTAAATTTTTTCATGCATTGATGGGCTTCTTTCATTTAAATGTTTTGTCTAGACTCACGCGCTTGGCATTGTTTCTTTCTGAGGTCATCACACTCATCTCTCTTCTCTTAATTAACTTGTCACATCAGATTTTTCGTCTACATAACAGGTTTAGTACATGTACAAGGTGGAGCACTGGCAGACGCCTAATTAATCTCAAGAGGCACAAGATTGAAGATGTGCGACAATCTGTGCCCATTTAATTATTATTAGACCACGAAAACTCACAATTTTTTTGAGAATGAAAGCGAGATTTTGAAAAGGAAAAGTAGTGGCTGAACCCACTCTCGGTGCACCAATGCAAAAATATATACCAAAACATTTTGAAAAATCTGAATTTTGTGGCAATGATTATCAACAGATGATAGAGAGGCTTGTCAAGTTTGGTGGTCAAATGACATCCGAGGAGAACTATACAAATTTTGGTCAAACAGTGCACATACATTTTGAGTAATTTTGTCTTTTTTGTATAGAGCTCCTCGCATGTATTTTGACCACCAAAATTACAAACCTCTCTAACATTTGTTGATGATCATTCCCACAAAGTTTGAGATTTTTTCGAAAAGTTTTGATATGTTTTCTTGCGCATGGTGCACCAAGGATGGGTGTAGAAAAACCACTCTCGAAAAAGGGAAAGTAGTGGCTGAACCCACGCTCCGTGCACCCATCCTTTTGAAAACTAAAGTTTATAATCAAAGCGCTCGACCAAAATTAGTTCAGAGGACATTTGCTTACGTGAGCTTCACGTTTCTCCACCACACAGTGTTCCTGAAACGCCGAGCTTGCCGCTTGAACCGCATCGTGTTTCCTTGCATAGTTGTTGTCTTGTCAACCAACATCTCCAGACGATCGCCTCTCTCGAGCACCTTGTCGATGTTATCGATCATAATACTCCGCACCTGCAAGGGAACAATAACTCAACAAACAACCGTTGAATTACGAGATAAATATCTAGGGCTACTGAAATCCAGAGCAAGAGCAAGGAATGTAACAGGGTCCACATTAATTCCATAAATTTCTCATCTTTGTGAACGAACTGTAAGTTAGCATGGGCTCTCTTGTCACATAAAGCAGATGAGGGTCACACACTTGAATTGCGCTAAGATTGTACTTGCTGGAAGGGAAGGATATACAAGAGAAACAACATAAGGCAATACCTGATCCATTTCACCCTTCATGCGGGTTATGCAATCGGCATTGGGGTCGTTCGAGTAATAGTCCATTTGCTTGCTCAAAACCCTCGAGAACTCGTCGTTCATCGCGTAAGCAAGAGCCGTGAGAGCTGCACGACCATACGTCTTGACAAACTTTCCATGGATATCTTCAAGAAACGCGAAGGGAATCCGTCCTGCAACATAGAGGAAGGTAGAGTTATCAACAAAAAGTTCTTGCAAAGAACTACGGATTATTATGCGATTGCTATCAATGTTAGCATCACGAAATGAGAATATAGTTATCATCCAGACCAAGTCGACTAGGAATTAATCTTTTTGCACGAACCGTTGAAGTTTTAGTGCCAAATACCAAGTGATACCACATCATCTTTTGGTCAACTGATAAATGAAGTGTTTATTAGTCCCAATGCTCGACGTCGAATGCAATGTAAAATCGGTGGGAATTTGGCAATTAATAATTAGCATGGTCAAACAAGTTGCAAACCCAATGGATCAATCTCCACATTAGGCTCTCGTAATGGTAGTATCATAGCTTATAATGCATGCCAGCTAGACCATTTCATGAGTTGATATAAAATTAAGCGGAGAAAGAGAATGTTGAGTATCATATCATAATACCGTATCAAAATAAATATTGCAGGTTTTTTGCCCGTGCCCCCGTCATACACGTTTTTGGCCCATGCCGCTGTTTGTGGCCTCGTCAGGGGTTTTGCCCTGTTTTTCATGGCGCACGTGCAATTTTGTTCCCAACCGCTGTTGGACACGTTTTTTATGTGTGTTATTATGTGTCTTGCATGACAATAAATAACGTAATCTATAATATTATGCATTACAAATGTAATATCGTACACTATTAACTATTAGTATCATATGCATGATACTAACCACTGCGGACAGCCTTGGCACTCCACCCACACATGTTTCCACATGGCTTGTCGATCTGTAGTTGTTGCAATCACATCCACGAAACCCGCCCCAGATCCGGCCGCGAGACTTAATTATCGAAGAGGATGAGGTGCCTCGTCCACATGGGAATTATTCCGGCCGGCTCATCCACTCTTGATGCCTTGATCGCACGAATTCAATTCACCATAGGTAGGCGGCGATGCATTTTTTGAAAATTAATGGGCCGAGGAAGAGGACGGTGATTGATGAATTCCCGTCAATCAATATATGCATGGCGATGATTGTTGTAATGTGCTAGTAGTATACGATGACTTACGTCCTGACGCGGCGGTGGCGTCGTCGTCGGTCATGCAGAGCGCGGTGAGGCCGTCGGCGCGCATGACGTGGAAGACGTAGAGGCCCTGGGTGTAGGAGACGCGGCAGTCGGCGGCGGCGCCTCCGACGGCGGCGTGGAGGCGCTCGAGGATCTGCCGCGCGACGGCGCCGGCGTTGGTGGTGGTGCCCCCCGCGCCGTGCTCCGCCAGCACCGCCGCGCCCCGCGCCACCACCGCGTACTGGATCTTCTTTCCCATGGCCGCCCGCGATCACCCAACGAGAACGAGGGACGGGACGATCGATCCCTCCTCCGTCCGCCTCCCGCACGAGGAGGAGAAAACCGAGAAGAGGAGAGGAGAGGAGAGGCGCCGCGGCTGTTTGACACGGGCACGATCGCCTCCGCGATACGTCGTAGGAGTACTATACTCTAAGTAGGAGTAGTAATGGTGGTACGCCGTGATGCACATGCATGCGCGCGCGGGCGGTTTACTTTTCGGGGCCCGGCGGGCACGGGTGCGTGGAGCACGCTTTTAGTTTCGGGCCCGTCCCGTGCGTTCGAGCGATTGACTAGTTGGTTGTGTGAACGAATCTCTCAGTTTCAGGGCTGAGTTCCCTCCGTGCACGATACAACTACGAGCCGAGCCCGAGACGCGTATGCCATCGTAGTGTTTCCTTTGCGGTTTTTGCTGACGAGGGCACATGTTCAAAACTATTATCTAGTCCATGTTTTCTTTCTTCGAGAAAACATTTTTAATTTATCCATCTTCAATCATAGTAGTGCAACAAAAACTAAAAATAATAAAAGTACATACGTATCCGTAGACCACCTAGCGACGACTAGAAGCCTTGAAGCGAGCCGAAGGCGCGCAACCGTCATCGCCCCTCCTTCGCCGGAGCTGGGCAAAACTTGTTGTAGTAGATAGTCAGAAAGTCATTGTGCTAATCATAGGACCAACGCATCAGAACAGCAGCCGCCGCCAATGAGGAGACACGTAGATCGAAAGGATCCAACCTGCAGATACACGAACGCAGACTGGATCCGAGTAGATCCACTAAATAAGGCCGGGCAGGCAAAATCCTGGGGCCTGTGCGAAACTCTAAAACAGGGCCCTATCTCACACACACAAAAAATAATAAACAATTCTAATGTGTATGCCATAATATTTTACATAACAATTGAATATATTAAGAATCATACGTATTTAACTCCAAGTTGCTTAATGTTTATTTGAACATCATCATTCTTTTTGTGTTCTTTGAAATGAAACCTTCAATGATATCCTCATAGTCAGTCTTCTCCAACACTTCGCTCTCAAGTGCTATTGTGGCCAAATTATTGAGTCTTTGTTGTGTCATTATAGTACACATATAGGACTTAAGAATAGATCCACTTTAGTTAAGATTTAATAGCTTCATTTTTTTCTCAATCTTTGGCAATAAGGTGAACCGTGTAACTCACCCAGTCTATACGGTGATCGTTTGTCGAGGAGGCGAGAACCGGTCGCTAGACCCTAGGAACCCTTGCCAAAATTTAGTTACTCTAAAAGTGTTTTTGATATTAGTGTAGTGTCAAAAACGCTCCTATATTATGGGAGGGCGGGGGGCAGGATTTAGTAGCCAAAATTGATCAGAAATTCATGTCGCAAGTTCGCCACCGAAGAAATACACAACATGAGTCAAAAAGAGGACCGACTCACTAGGCCGCAGGCGGCCTATTACGATCGGAGGAACAGTCGCCCATCGCCGGCGCTGGAAGGCAACGATCGATTTTTCCTAGTATTAGGCTATTAGCGTTCTGGAATTGCGAGGCAGCAGGGACGGGAATCTGGTCGCGATCGTCGCGAACTCGCAATGTTAGGTGGTGCTAGCTGGAATAACGAGCAACGCACGCTCACCAGGCCACGGTCGATTTTTTTTTCCGAGTGAAAGCCACGATCTGCTCGTTGAACTAAGGGCATGTACAATGATAATATATTTTTTAAAGGAAACAATGATGCTATCTTAGAAGTGCCACATAGGATAAATGCTGAAGTAAAAGAAGAGAATTCATAAGAAAAAAGGTTTGTCTTCTCTTATTTAAGAAATGATCTCTTAACACAATTTGTCTCACCACGTTTTTAGGAATTGCTAGTTATTAAAGATAAGGCTAAGAGATAACCCATTGTAGACATTCTTTTATCGTCATCTAAATTCCATGCAAGAATTAAGATAACACTGTCTTATCAACTACTATACATGCTCTAATAGTATATAGGCCTATCTAAAAAATTTGGGCCCCCAAAATTTATGGGCCCTATGCGGGCTGCACAATGTGCACACCTATAGGCCTGGCCCTGACACTAAAGACAATCACCGATCGAATCCCGCGAGATCTGCCAGATACACACCTCCACACGCTCTCTGACGATGCCAGATGCACCACCGAGATGGAGCTGGGCAGGGAGAACTTTATTCCATCATTAGGGAGTCGCTGCCGTCTCAACTTCCTGAGACGGACACAAACCGTAACAAAACTTAGAAAAACATCTAAAAATGGAACCCTCTCGTCGGCAAGGGCGGGGATCCAGCACGCCTCCATGGGGCCATTGGAGACTAGACAGACCAGCGGCGGTGCCGACGGGACGTAGAGGAACCCTAAGCTTTTTTTGGAGAGGTAGCGGCGGCTGGGTGTCTACTCTAGTCCATGTCTATTATGGTAAAGCCACTACACAGCTCATTAACCCATTAAAGTGCTTTTTATTGTTTGGTGATGCATGACCACAGGACACGATAACAGGTTACCTCTCTTGGATTTGAAGAGAAATACTTGGGTCTATCCACCCCTGGCGTAAGTATGACAAAAGGGAAATTTTAGAATTTCCAAGTTAAATTAACATAAAAATTGTTTGCTTTTGATGACCTACACCGAATGGTCCGTAACTACCATTGAGGGGCCGAAAAGGGTAAGTGGAAAACACATTGGCATGCTTGGGACAAAATGACAAGGCGAAAGTCTCTATTCTAGGCTTTTGAAGGCAAAATATTACCCAAATGGCCACTATTTTCACAGCCAACCCCTCTTCAACCTGGCAAGCTGTTAGTTATGGTTTGGACCTTATGAAGAAGGGACTTGTTTGAAGGATTGCTAATGACCAGAATGACCGCATTTGGCGAGATAGATGGGGTGATGCATGAACCTACGGGCTTTCTAATATCGTGCAAGTGACGTTGCAGGTTCAAATGGGTGTCAGCGCTTATGGACCATAATGGATTGTGGGACCTCATAAAACCGCAACAATTCTTCTCGCCCGTGGACGTATGTGAAATTCGGAAAATTCATCCATCCCGTCGACTTGGTGACGACTTTATTGCCTGGGCGCCAGAGAAGTCAGGTGTTTTCTCTGTTCGAAGTGCATATCGGCTTGCTTTGGATGAATTGCATAACATCGCGGTTGTAACCTCCAATAGACAAGCTGATGGGACTCATGATGGAAGGAAGGCCATATGGTCACAGCGGTGCCATCTGAAGTCCTCAATTTTGCATGGACACTTGCAACTAATTCACTTGCAACATGGAGATATAAACATAAAGGGTGTGTTTGCTTTGTGTCACGGGGTGGAATGGAACGGGTCAACCCCGCCGCTGACCCTCGTTCTCATGTCCAGTAGTCAAGTGGAACCGGAACCCATCCGTTCCACAAAATTTACATACGCAAGTTATATGATGATGATAGATCTTTGTTGTTGATAACTATATATGCTTGTGAGTGAATTTATAAATAATCTGCACTACAAATACAATTATAATATGTTGAAAATTTGTATAGTTTGCTGTTAAACATATAAAAAGTTATAATTGTTCAAATGGATGTGAGAATAATCTCACAAGTGGTGAAGAACCAAATCCATTCCACTTCATCTATTCAACCAAACACTGAAACATAACCGTTCCGTCCACCTATTTTGCTCAACCAAACGCCGGAATGGAACCATGACATTCCATTCCACTTTGTTCCCAAACCAAACACACCCAAACATAATCTTGAGACTACTTCTACATGCATGTCTGATTTGCAGTTCCGAAGAGGAAGATTCTTTCCATACCTTCTGTAGTGCACCAATGCAAAATGGTTGTGGCAAGCAATGGCTGCTGAATGGGAACTCCCGGATGTTACAAATATACTACCTAAAAGCATAGAATGGTTTGTTCAACTCATCTCCGATCTAAATGAACCAGTACGGTTATGCCTGCTAATGCTACTTTGGAAATTTTGGCACGAACGGAATGAGTTATTCCACCACAAACTGGCGCCACCAGTCAATGTGACCTGCAAATTTTTAACTAGATATGTCGCCTCTCTGAATTCCATTGCTACTGATCCGACGACATACCTATCCAAAGGCAAGTACCCTGCTCAGGTGGTTCCCATTGATTGCACCTACATGCAACATAAAGCACTCGGAATCCAATCCATGGCCTCCCCCGGCATCTGGTCGTGTGAAGCTAAACATTGACAGGTCTATTCAAAATGGTGTCACTGGCACATGTATGATCTTAAGAGATCATGATGGTAGCATCATTTTCAGCTCTTGTAGGCATTTACTTTCTTGCAAAGAGGCGCTTGAGACTGATATTCTTGCTATACGGGAAGGGGGACTCATGCTTGCCCTAAAGTGGAGCAACCTATCATCTATAAGTAATCTGATAGCCTGGAAGCTGTCAAGAGGGTGCAAAGTGGAGATATCAGTAGATCAAAGTATGCCTTTCTGATAAAGGAGATCAAAGATAGTTTGATGGAGTATAATTTGTGTATTACTCATGTTGCCAACAAAAAACTTTGTTAGTCGTTTCTTGGCGAATTTTGGAAGATCACAATGCCGAACTGTTGTGTGGCTTGGGTCTGGTCCAAATGAACTACTAGACATTGCTGTTGTGGTTGTAATCTTTGATTTGAGTAATACAAGTATTATCTCGCAAAAAAATTGTCTTCACTTCCGTTGAATCTTTTGTCTGTCTAACCTTTGCTTCGATTCATGCTAAGAAGAGTTGTGAAGTTATCTTTATCAACTTTGGGCCCACACTTTTGTTAGCGGGATGATTTTGGCTCATTGCCTTTTTGTGCCTGATTTTGATTTTCTTTCCTGGCTTATCCCTTCACAAATTTTTAGGCGGTAGTTCATTCTTTGAGTGGAGAATGCAGTGGAGAGGGAGAGAGAGAGGGAGAGGGAGAGGGAAATGGAAGAGAGCGATTTACATGGCGATTTCTACAATGGATCCCATGGCGGCTACGAGCTCCCGATCCTTTCATTCTTGAATTATTCTTTCCAAACCGTTGATTTTGAGTTCCTATAAGTGATTTGTTTTTGTTGGCATAGTTTCCCTTTTATTTTAGCTGACTCGCTATTTCTGGATCCAGTTCTTTGATTCCCCATTTCCCTATTCATGTAGCTGTGCGATTTTGCACTTGGTGACAATCTAGGTGTGCGATTTGCGCCTGGTTTTTTTTACTTATGTAGCTTGATGAGTTGTGTAATTCAAGGATATTTCTGAGCTTGTGGTTGTTGATGATTTTTGTGAGCCCGCATTGTTCTTTGAAAATCTCGAACCGGTAAGGAGGTGAAGGAGTTCATGTAGTTAGATCCTCCCTCCCCTACAGTTTGTAGGTTCACCATCTTTGTCGTCTACACTAATAATTGTTGGAAATATTCCCTAGAGGCAATAATATTTGTATTATATATATTTCTATATTCATAATTATAGAGTTTATATTCTATGCTATAACTGCTATGATCCTGGGATATGCGGTTCAATCAAAAATTCATATACACGTAAGGTTCCTAGTCTTGTCTCTAGGACTAGCTCAAGTCTTGTTGGTGATCACATTTTCCAGATCTTAGAATATTGTTAAAGTGTAACGATGGTCCTAAAACAACATTGAGATTGTGACGTTGGAAGAACGATTATATTGAATCGATCCAATCTTGTCTGTAATCAATTATAATAACTTGGAGTGTTAGTGTGTGAATTTGCTCCTTGGACCATGAGAGTACTGTAGTCACTTCTTACCATACGGTGAGCTTTGGGGTTGCTCAAACGCCACCTGTAACACAGGGATCACAACGACAAGTTACATGTTGATCGGAAAGTTTGACAAGGGACTAAATAGCTCGAGAGTGAGATTTGCTCCTTAGACGATGGAAAGATATTCTTAGGGCCCTCTCGGTATGATGGCATCAGTCACCGTTTGGTCAGACACAGGTGACTACGTCACAGGGATGCCGGAACACAATAACGAGAAAGACGAACAAAACCAGTGACGAGGATTTTAGTATAGTGAGCATGGTGATGACTCTTGAGGATACCGATGCATCTTGGATTTTGTGAAGTGTCGCAAAGCAAAGGGATTATCACATGATAACCAAAGGTTCACTTGAATATCATTCTTGTTCTCGTAGGGATCGATATAGACGTCCACAGTTCCGTTGTTGGTCATTGAACGAACTATTTTGTTCATGTCTATGAGTTACCGAACCTACATGATCACAAGCTTAAGAAAATCATGATTTGTTGAGTGTTAGTAGGACGGGAGTAATGAGAATATATCTTTGGAATTGTTTCATTAATATACGGAATAGTTCCGAGAGGATCCAGAAGCATTTCAGGGTCACCGGAAGGGTTTCAGTGAATATTGGGTAGGGTATTACCGATAAATAATATATAGGTCGAAAATGTTTCCGGGATGTTAAATTATATGTATATATCTATATATATTATATAATGGTCTGAAAATATTTAGAACTATTTTATATTTAATTTAATATCAACGGGTATTAAAAGGCCAAGAGGTGGAAGACAATTTGGGCCAAAAAGGCCCAAGTGGAAAAGTGCCTCCTTCCTTTGGGGAAGGGGAGGAGTCACACTCCTCCTCCCCTAGGCCGGTGCACCAAGGGGGAAGTCCCCCTTGGTGGCAGCCCTCCCTCTCCCTCCAACCTATATATACTAGGGATTTAAATCTTTTGTATACACAAGTTTTGGAGTCTACTCTAGTTCAAGTTGGTCCTACTTGACTAATTAGAGCTAGGCTAATCCTTTTGTCCTCATAATTAGAAGCCCAATATGGTTCTAATATCCTCCCTCTAATTCTCCGGAGACGATTAGCTCTGGAGGACGAAGCGCTGCCGGATCATGAAGGATGCACGCTTGCAACCAAGTAGAGATGTCGTGCTTTCGATCTTCGGTTCAAGGGACTGTTCATGGTGTTGGGAATCGTAGCATAATTTTAAAATTTTCCTACGCTCACCAAGATGCATCTATGGAGTCTACTAGCAACGAGGGGAAAGGAGTGCATCTACGTACCCTTGTAGATCGCGAGCGGAAGCGTTCCAATGAACGTGGATGACGGAGTCGTACTCGCCGTGATCCAAATCACCGATGACCGAGTGCCGAACGGACGGCACCTCCGCGTTCAACACACGTACGGTGCAGCGACGTCTCCTCCTTCTTGATCCAGCAAGGGGGAAGGAGAGGTTGATGGAGATCCAACAGCACGACGGCGTGGTGGTGGATGTAGCGGTTCTCCGGCAGGGCTTCGCCGAGCTTCTGCGAGAGAGAGAGAGAGGTGTTGCAGGGGAGGAGGGAGGCGCCCAAGGCTGTAGGTTGCTGCCCTCCCTCCCCCCCTTTATATAGGCCCCCTTGGGAGGGGGGGCGGCCAAAACCCATCTAGGGTTGGGGGGGCGGCGGCCAAGGGGTGGAAAGGGGTGCCTTGCCCCCCAAGGCAAGGGGGAAGCTCCCCCCCCAGGGTTCCCAACCCTAGGCGCATGGGGGGAGGCCCAAGGGGGCGCCCCAGCCCACTAAGGGCTGGTTCCCTTCCACTTTCAGCCCACGGGGCCCTCCGGGACAGGTGGCCCCACCCGGTGGACCCCCGGGACCCTTCCGGTGGTCCCGGTACAATACCGGTAACCCCCAAAACTTTCCCGGTGGCCGAAACTTGACTTCCTATATATAATTCTTCACCTCCGGACCATTCCGGAACCTCTCGTGACGTCCGGGATCTCATCCGGGACTCCGAACAACTTTCGGGTTTCCGCATACATATATCTCTACAACCCTAGCGTCACCGGACCTTAAGTGTGTAGACCCTACGGGTTCGGGAGACATGCAGACATGACCGAGACGCCTCTCCGGTCAATAACCAACAGCGGGATCTGGATACCCATGTTGGCTCCCACATGTTCCACGATGATCTCATCGGATGAACCACGGTGTCGAGGATTCAATCAATCTGTATGCAATTCCCTTTGTCAATCGGTATGTTACTTGCCCGAGATTCGATCGTCGGTATCCCAATACCTTGTTCAATCTCGTTACCGGCAAGTCTCTTTACTCGTACCGCAATGCATGATCCCGTGACTAACGCCTTAGTCACATTGAGCTCATTATGATGATGCATTACCGAGTGGGCCCAGAGATACCTCTCCGTCACACGGAGTGACAAATCCCAGTCTCGATCCGTGCCAACCCAACAGACACTTTCGGAGATACCCGTAGTGCACCTTTATAGTCACCCAGTTACGTTGTGACATTTGGCACACCCAAAGCACTCCTACGGTATCCGGGAGTTGCACGATCTCATGGTCTAAGGAAAAGATACTTGACATTGGAAAAGCTTTAGCAAACGAAACTACACGATCTTTTATGCTATGCTTAGGATTGGGTCTTGTCCATCACATCATTCTCCTAATGATGTGATCCCGTTATCAATGACATCCAATGTCCATAGTCAGGAAACCATGACTATCTGTTGATCAACGAGCTAGTCAACTAGAGGCTTACTAGGGACACATTGTGGTCTATGTATTCACACATGTATTATGATTTCCGGATAATACAATTATAGCATGAATAATAGACAATTACCATGAACAAAGAAATATAATAATAACCATTTATTATTGCCTCTAGGGCATATTTCCAACAGTCTCCCACTTGCACTAGAGTCAATAATCTAGTTACATTGTGATGAATCGAACACCCATTGCGTCCTGGTGTTGATCATGTTTTGCTCTAGGGAGAGGTTTAGTCAACGGATCTGCTACATTCAGGTCCGTATGTACTTTACAAATATCTATGTCTCCATTTTGAACACTTTCACGAATGGAGTTGAAGCGACGCTTGATATGCCTGGTCTTCCTGTGAAACCTGGGCTCCTTCGCAAGGGCAATAGCTCCAGTGTTGTCACAGAAGAGAGTCATTGGACCCGACGCATTGGGAATCACCCCTAGGTCGGTAATGAACTCCTTCATCCAGACTGCTTCCTGTGCTGCCTCCGAGGCTGCCATGTACTCCGCTTCACATGTAGATCCCGCCACGACGCTTTGCTTGCAACTGCACCAGCTTACTGCTCCTCCATTCAAAATATACACGTATCCGGTTTGTGACTTCGAGTCATCCAGATCTGTGCCGAAGCTAGCGTCGACGTAACCCTTTACGACAAGCTCTTCGTCACCTCCATAAACGAGAAACATATCCTTAGTCCTCTTCAGGTACTTCAGGATATTCTTGACTGCTGTCCAGTGTTCCATGCCGGGATTACTTTGGTACCTTCCTACCAAACTTACGGCAAGGTTTACATCAGGTCTGGTACACAGCATGGCATACATAATAGACCCTATGGCCGAGGCATAGGGGATGACACTCATCTTTTCTCTATCTTCTGTCGTGGTCGGGCATTGAGCCGTGCTCAATTGCACACCTTGCAATACAGGCAAGAACCCCTTCTTGGACTGATCCATACTGAACTTCTTCAATATCTTGTCAAGGTATGTACTTTGTGAAAGACCAATGAGGCGTCTTGATCTATCTCTATAGATCTTGATGCCTAATATATAAGCAGCTTCTCCAAGGTCCTTCATTGAAAAACACTTATTCAAATAGGCCTTTATACTTTCCAAGAATTCTATATCATTTCCCATCAATAATATGTCATCCACATATAATATGAGAAATGCTACAGAGCTCCCACTCACTTTCTTGTAAACACAGGCTTCTCCATAAGTCTGTGTAAACCCAAACGCTTTGATCATCTCATCAAAGCGAATGTTCCAACTCCGAGATGCTTGCACCAGCCCATAGATTGAGCGCTAGAGCTTGCATACTTTGTTAGCATTCTTAGGATCGACAAAACCTTCCGGCTGCATCATATACAACTCTTCCTTAAGGAAGCCGTTAAGGAATGCCGTTTTGACGTCCATCTGCCATATCACATAATCATAGTATGCGGCAATTGCTAACATGATTCGGACGGACTTCAGCTTCGCTACGGGTGAGAAAGTCTCATCGTAGTCAACCCCTTGAACTTGTGGATAACCCTTAGCGACAAGTCGAGCTTTGTAGATGGTCACATTACCATCCGCGTCCGTCTTCTTCTTAAAGATCCATTTGTTTTCTATGGCTCGCCGCTCATCGGGCAAGTCAGTCAAAGTCCATACTTTGTTTTCATACATGGATTCTATCTCGGATTTCATGGCTTCTAGCCATTTGTCGGAATCCGGGCCTGCCATCGCTTCTTCATAGTTCGAAGGTTCACCGTTGTCTAACAACATGATTTCCAGGACAGGGTTGCCGTACCACTCTGGTGCGGAACGTGTCCTTGTGGACCTACGAAGTTCAGTAACTTGATCCGAAGCTTCATGATCATCATCATTAACTTCCTCCCCAGTCGGTGTAGGCACCACAGGAACACTTTCCCGCGCTGCGCTACTTTCCGGTTCGGAAGGGGTGACTATCACCTCATCAAGTTCCACTTTCCTCCCACTCAATTCTTTCGAGAGAAACTCCTTCTCTAGAAAGGACCCGTTCTTGGCAACGAAGATCTTGCCTTCGGATCTGAGGTAGAAGGTATACCCAATAGTTTCCTTAGGGTATCCTATGAAGACGCATTTTTCCGATTTGGATTCGAGCTTTTCAGGTTGAAGTTTCTTGACATAAGCATCGCATCCCCAAACTTTTAGAAATGACAGCTTAGGTTTCTTCCCAAACCATAATTCATACGGTGTCATCTCAACGGATTTCGACGGAGCCCTATTTAAAGTGAATGCGGCAGTCTCTAAAGCATAGCCCCAAAATGAGAGCGGTAAATCGGTAAGAGACATCATAGATCGCACCATATCCAATAGAGTGCGATTACGACGTTCGGACACACCATTTCGCTGAGGTGTTCCAGGCGGCGTGAGTTGTGAAACTATTCCACATTTCCTTAAGTGTGTACCAAATTCTTGACTTAAATATTCTCCACCACGATCTGATCGTAAGAATTTTATTTTCCTGTCACGTTGATTCTCAACCTCACTCTGAAATTCCTTAAACTTTTCAAAAGTTTCAGACTTGTGCTTCATTAGGTAGACATACCCATATCTACTTAAATCATCAGTGAGAGTGAGAACATAACGATATCCTCCGCGAGCCTCAACACTCATTGGACCGCACACATCGGTATGTATGATTTCCAATAAGTTGGTTGCTCGCTCCATTGTTCTGGAGAACGGAGTCTTGGTCATCTTACCCATGAGGCATGGTTCGCACGTGTCAAATGATTCGTAATCAAGAGACTCCAAAAGTCCATCTGCATGGAGCTTCTTCATGCGCTTGACACCAATGTGACCAAGGCGGCAGTGCCACAAGTATGTGGGACTATCGTTATCAACTTTACATCTTTTGGTATTCACACTATGAACATGTGTAACATCACGTTCGAGATTCATCAAAAATAAACCATTGACCAGCGGGGCATGACCATAAAACATATCTCTCAAATAAATAGAACAACCATTATTCTCGGATTTAAATGAGTAGCCATCTCGAATTAAACGAGATCCAGATACAATGTTCATGCTCAAAGCTGGCACTAAATAACAATTATTGAGGTTTAAAACTAATCCCGTGGGTAGATGCAGAGGTAGCGTGCCGACGGCGATCACATCGACCTTGGAACCATTCCCGACGCGCATCGTCACCTCGTCCTTCGCCAGTCTCCGTTTATTCCGTAGTTCCTGTTTTGAGTTACAAATATGAGCAACCACACCGGTATCAAATACCCAGGAGCTACTACGAGTACTGGTAAGGTACACATCAGTTACATGTATATCACATATACCTTTGGTGTTGCCGGCCTTCTTCTTGTCTGCTAAGTATTTGGGGCAGTTCCGCTTCCAGTGACCACTTCCCTTGCAATAAAAGCACTCAGTCTCAGGCTTGGGTCCATTCTTCGACTTCTTCCCAGTAACTGGCTTACCGGGCGCGGCAACTCCCTTGCCGTCCTTCTTGAAGTTCTTCTTACCCTTGCCCTTCTTGAACTTAGTGGTTTTATTCACCATCAACACTTGATGTTCTTTTCTGATCTCCACCTCCGCTGATTTCAGCATTGAATATACCTCAGGGATGGTCTTTTCCATCCCCTGCATATTGAAGTTCATCACAAAGCTCTTGTAGCTTGGTGGAAGCGACTGGAGGATTCTGTCAATGACCGCGTCATCCGGGAGATTAACTCCCAGCTGAGTCAAGCGGTTGTGCAACCCAGACATTCTGAGTATGTGCTCACTAACAGAACTGTTCTCCTCCATCTTACAGCTGAAGAACTTGTCGGAGACATCATATCTCTCGACCCGGGCATGAGCTTGGAAAACCATTTTCAGCTCCTCGAACATCTCATATGCTCCATGTTTCTCAAAACGCTTTTGGAGACCCGGTTCTAAGCTGTAAAGCATGCCGCACTGAACGAGGGAGTAATCATCAGCACGTGTTTGCCAAGCGTTCATAACGTCTTGGTTCTCAGGGATTGGTGCTTCACCTAGCGGTGCTTCTAAGACATAATCTTTCTTGGCTACTATGAGGATGAGCCTCAGGTTCCGGACCCAGTCCGTATAGTTGCTGCCATCATCTTTCAGCTTGGTTTTCTCTAGGAACGCGTTGAAATTGAGGACAACGTTGGCCATTTGATCTACAAGACATAGTGTAAAGATTTTAGACTAAGTTCATGATAATTAAGTTCATCTAATCAAATTATTTAATGAACTCCCACTCAGATAGACATCCCTCTAGTCATCTAAGTGAAACATGATCCGAGTTCAACTAGGCCGTGTCCGATCATCACGTGAGACGGACTAGTCAAGATCGGTGAACATCTCCATGTTGATCGTATCTTCTATACGACTCATGCTCGACCTTTCGGTCCTCCGTGTTCCGAGGCCATGTCTGTACATGCTAGGCTCGTCAAGTTAACCTAAGTGTTTTGCGTGTGTTCCGAGGCCATGTCTGTACATGCTAGGCTCGTCAACACCCGTTGTATTCGAACGTTAGAATCTATCACACCCGATCATCACGTGGTGCTTCGAAACAACGAACCTTCGCAACGGTGCACAGTTAGGGTGAACACTTTCTTGAAAGTATTATAAGGGATCATCTTACTTACTACCGTCGTTCTAAGCAAATAAGATGCAAAAACATGATAAACATCACATGCAATCAAATAGTGACATGATATGGCCAATATCATTATGCTCCTTTGATCTCCATCTTCGGGGCACCATGATCATCTTCGTCACCGGCATGACACCATGATCTCCATCATTGTGTCTTCATGAAGTCGTCACGCCAACGATTACTTCTACTTCTATGGCTAACGCGTTTAGCAACAAAGTAAAGTAATTTACATGGCGTTATTCAATGACACGCAGGTCATACAAAATAATAAAGACAACTCCTATGGCTCCTGCCGGTTGTCATACTCATTGACATGCAAGTCGTGATTCCTATTACAAGAATATGATCAATCTCATACATCACATATATCATTCATCACATCTTCTGGCCATATCACATCACATAGCACTTGCTGCAAAAACAAGTTAGACGTCCTTTAATTGTTGTTGCAAGTTTTTACGTGGTTTGTAGGTTTCTATCAAGAACGTTTCTTACCTACGTATGACCACAACGTGATTTGCCAATTTCTATTTACCCTTCATAAGGACCCTTTTCATCGAATCCGTTCCGACTAAAGTAGGAGAGACAGACACCCGCTAGCCACCTTATGCAACTAGTGCATGTCAGTCGGTGGAACCTGTCTCACGTAAGCGTACGTGTAAGGTCGGTCCGGGCCGCTTCATCCTACAATGCCGTCGAAACAAGAAACGACTAGTAGCGGCAAGAAGAATTGGCAAACTCAACGCCCACAACTGCTTTGTGTTCTACTCGTGCATAGTAACTACGCATAGGCCTGGCTCATGATGCCACTGTTGGGAATCGTAGCATAATTTTAAAATTTTCCTACGCTCACCAAGATGCATCTATGGAGTCTAATAGCAACGAGGGGAAAGGAGTGCATCTACGTACCCTTGTAGATCGCGAGCGGAAGCGTTCCAATGAACGTGGATGACGGAGTCATACTCGCCGTGATCCAAATCACCGATGACCGAGTGCCGAACGGATGGCACCTCCGCGTTCAACACACGTACGGTGCAGCGACGTCTCCTCCTTCTTGATCCAGCAAGGGGGAAGGAGAGGTTGATGGAGATCCAACAGCACGACGGCGTGGTGGTGGATGTAGCGGTTCTCCGGCAGGGCTTCGCCGAGCTTCTGCGAGAGAGAGAGAGAGGTGTTGCAGGGGAGGAGGGAGGCGCCCAAGGTTGTAGGTTGCTGCCCTCCCTCCCCCCCCCCTTTATATAGGCCCCCTTGGGAGGGGGGGCGGCCAAAACCCATCTAGGGTTGGGGGGGCGGCGGCCAAGGGGTGGAAAGGGGTGCCTTGCCCCCCAAGGCAAGGGGGAAGCTCCCCCCCCCCCCCAGGGTTCCCAACCCTAGGCGCATGGGGGGAGGCCCAAGGGGGGTGCCCCAGCCCACTAAGGGCTGGTTCCCTTCCACTTTCAGCCCACGGGGCCCTCCGGGACAGGTGGCCCCACCCGGTGGACCCCCGGGACCCTTCCGGTGGTCCCGGTACAATACCGGTAACCCCCAAAACTTCCCCGGTGGCCGAAACTTGACTTCCTATATATAATTCTTCACCTCCGGACCATTCCGGAACCTCTCGTGACGTCCGGGATCTCATCCGGGACTCCGAACAACTTTCGGGTTTCCGCATACATATATCTCTACAACCCTAGCGTCACCGGACCTTAAGTGTGTAGACCCTACTGGTTCGGGAGACATGCAGACATGACCGAGACGCCTCTCCGGTCAATAACCAACAGCGGGATCTGGATACCCATGTTGGCTCCCACATGTTCCACGATGATCTCATCGGATGAACCACGGTGTCGAGGATTCAATCAATCCGTATGCAATTCCCTTTGTCAATCGGTATGTTACTTGCCCGAGATTCGATCGTCGGTATCCCAATACCTTGTTCAATCTCGGTACCGGCAAGTCTCTTTACTCGTACCACAATGCATGATCCCGTGACTAACGCCTTAGTCACATTGAGCTCATTATGATGATGCATTACCGAGTGGGCCCAGAGATACCTCTCCGTCACACGGAGTGACAAATCCCAGTCTCGATCCGTGCCAACCCAACAGACACTTTCGGAGATACCCGTAGTGCACCTTTATAGTCACCCAGTTACGTTGTGACGTTTGGCACACCCAAAGCACTCCTACGGTATCCGGGAGTTGCACGATCTCATGGTCTAAGGAAAAGATACTTGACATTGGAAAATCTTTAGCAAACGAAACTACACGATCTTTTATGCTATGCTTAGGATTGGGTCTTGTCCATCACATCATTCTCCTAATGATGTGATCCCGTTATCAATGACATCCAATGTCCATAGTCAGGAAACCATGACTATCTGTTGATCAACGAGCTAGTCAACTAGAGGCTTACTAGGGACACATTGTGGTCTATGTATTCACACATGTATTACGATTTCCGGATAATACAATTATAGCATGAATAATAGACAATTACCATGAACAAAGAAATATAATAATAACCATTTATTATTGCCTCTAGGGCATATTTCCCACACATGGGCGGTTCGCTGGATCGTTCATCAAAGGTGACGGTAACGATCGTGATCAAAACCCGTTATACATCTTCATATTGATCTTGGGTGTGCGGCGTGATTTTTCTGTTTTCTAATATGTTTCCCAACAGTGGCATCATGAGAAGTTATATGAGTAGGTGCAAGTTGCAATCTAGATCACATGTGATTGTGAGGGTTGATGTTCTTGATATGCTTCAATCAAGTGTAGCTTTAGTTCAATTCATAGATAGCATGTTGTCGCTTTTACAAGGTTCTGCCAATCGATTGGCTCTGGCTCTTGACGATCTGCTAATAGTTCCTTGGGCTTCACCATAGTTGAGAATAGTGAACCGACGCGTACACAAGAGGGTGCCGTAGATGGATGATCTTCTAGGGGTCACGCGTATTTGACGAAGTTTAGTGTGGGGGATGAGACTTTTAAAGTCTCTTGTTTCACACACCCCAAAACTTAATATAGCATCAAGAATCATTGCCTAAATTGTGGACATAGGTAGCTAATATCACTTGTTAAAACTGGTTAACCACGTAACTACATTTTTGCTAAAACCAATTAGAGGACGTCTAACTTGGTTTTGCAGGGTATGCATATGATGTGGTATAACCCTCGTCATGATAATGAGTTTATGTTTGAGATGTTTATATGTTGTAATGTTAAGTGGCCTGCGTGTCACGGCATGATGGCTGGAACCATTAGATTGTCACGTTAATATAAATATCTTAGAGATAGCCAACAGGTTACAGGTGACGATAACAAACATACACGGAGGACCCCGACGAGGAGAACGTGTACTAGGCGTGGGACGAGGAGCTATAATTTCGTGGTACAACAGAAATTCTGAATTTTGGCGCCACGGCAACATTTTCTGAACGATCGCCACGGCAACATTTTTGAGAAAATGAAGTCTATGCTAGTCCTTGATCTAGATTTCATATTTGAGAAAATGGAAGCTGAGAACCTGCCACATCGACAACCTCACTGGCTACTGTGGTTTTCCTTACCCTAGGCTGCTCAACTTGACTGATACTTATTTGAGTGAGCACACAACTGTCATCTGGCTCAGCACTAATGACAATGTCAGGTTCTTCAGCTTCATCATCAATTCATCATCCAGATCAACTATCTCATTCTCAAAGTCACTACCACTGCTGTTGTACTCACTATCCTGCTCCCCATGGTATTCAACATAAACATCTGCTACATCTCCAACACGGATGCAGTACGACATCCTCACACAAGTATTGTCATCGAATAAGAACATCAAACCATCAGCTAGTTCTTTCCCAGGATGATGAAAATATAACATCATTGATTCCTTGAACTCCAGATGGTCTTTCAAATTCCCTTGAACTTCCTGCAATGATAGCTTGTCTCTCTCGATCTCTGAAATCTTTTCATCTCCACCCACATAATCCAAAACAGGACCATTGTGGATGAACTCGCCTCCAAAATGAAATCTGACGTTCAAGATCTTACTAGGGTCCATTATTTAACCAAAACAAACTTGAATGATAAAAATTGCACAACCCCCCCCCCCAAACGTAGCTTTATAACCGAAGAAAAGCCCCAATTTCTCTCTCTCAAACCCTAACACTAACAACGGTCAGAGAATAAATTACGGCCACCAGAGGAGGAGTACGCCGGAGATAGTAACTTTGACGTGGCTCATCATCGTGTTGTCATGATCGTCGCCGCTGGAGCCGATCACCCTCCCGTCGCCATTGCCGTCGCTCGAGCAGGGGAATTCCATGGGTCGCCACGAGTGGGGATGGACTGCCCCATGCGCGGGCTGCCTCCGGACTAAGAACAGAGGAGCGCCCTGGGCCGCTATGGGCCAGCCCAACTTGTACGCGCCCAACAATGACCAATCCCAATTTCGTTCTGCGACGTCATCAATCCCTGTTTGGAAGTGCGATCAGGGTTCAATTTGACAGTGTTGATTGCTGAGATTTGGAGTTCGGGGTTTGATTTAGCTAACGCCTACGAGTTCAAGGTTTATTTTGGATTATTTCCGTTTTAAGGGGAACATGCACAACTTCCCGAGGGTCGTGCTACCGATCGATCCGACATCTTTAATTGTTTGTTTATTATTCCACGCGAACAGGGTCATGCGAAGCGCGCGAGACGAGGTTTTCCTTCTTTGTTCCTCTCCTCTCCACGCGTGAAGGTGAAATTTTATTGATTGCCTTCGGAAAATGCCCATTTTAAACCTTGAACTTGTAGAGCTTAGCTAAATCAAACCCCTAACTTCGAATCCTGGTCGTTGGCACACCGAACTTATTAATCCCGGTCTAAACCGAACCCTGAAGTTGTTTGGTGCACCGGGAAAGAGACGATCCTAGGATTACATCTCTCATGTCACTCCTTTGGTGGGCCGGTCAGCCTGACAAATAGTCATATTTTTTTTACGAATTTGAAAAAATGCGCATGATTTTGAGAAAAGTCCACAAATCTGAAAAAAGTCCAGAAATTAAAATAAATTCATAAATATGAAAAATCTTCAGGAGTTGTAAAAATGTTCGTGAACTCAATTTCCTTCGCAAATCCGGGAAAAATTAGACCCAAAAAAGATTCTCAAATCTGAAAACTCTTCAGGAGTTTCGAAAAAAATCGCAAAGTCAAAAAACAAACAATTTTTTGAAAAACTGATCAACTTTGAAAAAAATGAACACTTCTGAAACATAAACATTTTTGAGAAAATGGGAACACATTTTGAAACCTGAACAAAATATTAAAGTGCAATTTTTTTATTTATTTTTTAAAATGGCAACAAATTTGGAAATGTGAACAAAATTTGAAGTGCGAAATCTTTTTGAAAATTTAAAAATAGGATTTTTATTTTGAAAACTGAGCAAATGTATAAGAAACATGTTTGTGACATCTAAAAAATGTCATATAGCTTTATAAAGTTTCCGTGGCATCTAAAAACCTGAACAAATGTGTAAAAACAATGTAAACAAATGTTTATAGAATTTTATAAAATGTTTATTGTCATTTAAAAATATGAAAATGTGTATTTGAAAAAATTTAACCTTCTGTTCTAAAATGAGTAGAAAACATGTATTTGAAAAAAATATACATAATGTATTTGGAAACTATCGAAGGTGTATCAAAAAATGTTTCATGTGTGCATTACAAATGTACATCGTGTAGTGAGAAAAAACAAACATGTGTAATAAATAAAACCGGTTAACGCTGGCAAAGAAATAAAAAATATGAAGAATTCAAGAAAGAAACAAAAGGAAACCGAAAGTATAACAAAGAAGGAAAAACCAACGAAAAGCAGTGAGAAAACAAAGTATAATGAGGAAAAAAGAAAGCCACAAATTGATGAGAAAACAAAGAATAATAGAAAAACAAAGAATAATCTTTTTTTAGATGAAAACAAAGAATAACCAGACAGAGCGGTGCGCGAGCGACTGTGCTAATGGGCCGGCCCAATTGACTTGCCACGTCAACAAATCCCATCTAAACACTCTCAACAACTAAAAAAAAGAGCTAAACACTCTCAATTGTCTAAAAAAACTAAACACTTTCAAGATGCAAAATAGATCGGGACCATAAAGTTTGGTGTGCTGATTTCAAGAATTGGAAGCTTAGAGTTTGATTTAGCTTTCATCTACCAGTGCAAGGTTTGTTTTAAACTTTTTCCCCTCAAATCAAAACACACTAGGAGGTTGTGCCCGCACGACATCCTGATGGCACCGTTGATGCCCTCGTACGTACGTAGTCTAGCACGGCCCCACCGCCCAGGCATTGCATGGCGGTCAATACGTACATGCATGCTAGGGATCTGGTCAGTGTCCAATACCTGGAAAACTGCAACGCCGAGATCCCTGTTTCACCGGGGAACCGAGAATCGAGAGTCAGATCCGATCGCCGAGCCTACCATTACAGATCAAGCCCCCTTTACCCGACTTCCAATTCCATGCCTGCTGCCATGCCAATGTTGCGTCGCGTGCGGTCACGCACGGGCACAACGGCCGGCGTCGACGGCGAGGACCGCCTCAGCGCACTACCCGACGATCTCATCCGCCTCATAGTACGCAGGCTGGACACCCGCACCGCGCTGTCCACCGCCGTCCTGGCCAGGCGTTGGGCGCACATCCCCCGCGATCTGCCGGAGCTCGACTTCAGGGTCAGCGATGTGCTCCCGCCCGAGTACGACCGGACCGTCGCCCTCCGCCGGCGCAACATGCCGCATGACACGTTTCTGGCCGAGATGCTGGACCGTCTCATGGCACGCTGCGAAATCGACACGATCACGGCGTTCATCGACGGCATCACCGGATTCTTGGAAGCGGGCGGTGGCCCTGCTGACGGCGACGCACGTCGGCGCGCCAAGACCCTGCGTCTGGAGTTCTTCCAGGCACACGATGGCGGCTGCGTCGTCGACCGCCTGATTGCCGCCGCGGTAGGCGCATGGGGAGTGGAGGATCTGGAGGTCGTTGCCAGGCAAGCTTCCTGCCATGTCCTTCAAGGGCCGCATACAATGGACTTTGGGATTGGGAGATGGTCAGGCAGAGCAAGCATGTTCTTGGAGCAATGATGATGAAATGGTGGTTATGAGAATAACCAAATCTGGGTGCAGGCCTCTCGTTGAACTCAGCGTGGGATGGTCTTCGCGGGGTTAGCGTTGCATACTTGGGAGAGATTCAGGAGGGATCCTCGGCTTCACTAGCCATGGTTTGAATGCAACATCCCCTATAGGCCTTGGGTGGGATCAAAGCATGTCATGACGCGGGTATGAAGCTTTTTCGTGGCTCTATTTCTTTCAATTGCCCTAGAAATGGGAGGAAGGTAATTTTCTGGCATGATAGCTAGAGGGGTAGGGGCCCATGAAAACACCTCGCCCTGGATCTCTTCAAGACCGCCACCGGGAAGCGAAGGACGGTTTATTTTGAGCTTTGCAGTGAGGCGTGGCATCTTTTGGAAGTGCTCGCCACCGTCAACCTACAGCCTGACGGCATATAATGTTTGACACCGCCAACCGCCAGCCTATATGCAAAATGTTTGTCTGGCTTGTGTTTCATGGGTGCATCCTCACCGCTGATATGCTTGCGGTTCGGGGGTGGCTGCATGGCCCCACATGCCAACTGTGCCTCCGTGATCCGGAAACTACGTCACATTTGTGCAAGGACTACCCCTTCCTCCGTTGTGGTAAAAAATTCCGTCTAGGTGGACGGGGGAGCCCCTTTCGGCGGGAAGGCACATGTCTCCATCAAGCATCTCTGCATTGTGGAGCGGGATGCTTTCCCGGGCTTCGAAGCATGTTAAGGGGCAACAAAGTGGTCATCTTATGTACTAGAATATCCGGAAAAAAGAGTTTGGCACATTTTCAACGAAAGCGGATGACCTATATTAAGGTGGCCCTAATGGCCTAGAGTACACACACACGCACACACACACACACACACAGAGAGAGAGAGAGAGGGGGCGAGGGAGAGAGAGATTTTGGCTCGTCCAGCTCAGCGAGGTCATTGGATAGATCATTCATTTCTTTTTGTCTCTTTTGGGTTTCTAACTCATCCCTTCAAATGAATCAATCTCTTGTACTTATGTCTCTTTCGTCTAAATGAAAAGGCACTGCTCTGCCGATCCCTTGAAGACACAAAATTGCTCCTCCTTATGTATATTACAGTCTCTCTTTTTTTTCTATGGAAATGTTATGTATTCGTATTTACTATACATCACTACAAATGTGTTTCTGCATTGTTTGTTTCATTAGTTTATTTCCTTTTTTAACAAAAAGAAATATTTATTGTTACCTTTTGTCCACATTTTTTGTAGGGCATTGGTAGCATTACTATCAAGAACACCGGCATGGCATTGATTCTTGGTATCTATAATGCACGCGGCACGCCATGGTCGTCTTCGACCACATTGCGGCCTCCACACAACCCCTCCAACCCTCCAAAGCGTGTCACCTCAATGGTCGCCGTCGCCTCGTGCTCCAGCTCTCCCATCCACTGCCATAGGTCGCTGCCTCTGTCCCTCCAAAGAACATCGCCTCTCTGGTTGCAGCCTCCTTGCCACGGCGACCAACGATGGGGAGGAGGAGCTGGGCGAGGCAGGGAGGCCAAGGGCAAAGAGCTGTTGGAGCTTCATTCGTATAGAACGTGTTGTAGCCTTGTAGGTCAAGGGCTGGCTCCTTAACATCTTGCGGGCCTAAAGTTATGTTGTTGGTTGCTACAGGTCACCACATCCACTTCCTAGGGCCGCAGACGGCAATGGGAGGAGGTGGTGAGCGACAACGGGAGGCTAAGGTGAAAATGATGAGAAGCAGTGTCGCTTCGTCAATTATGAGAAAGGAAAAGTGTGGGTAGCTTGGAGGTAAGTCGTGGTTGGTTCTGAGTTTCACATATGTTGTTTAATGGTAGATCATGAACTGTTAGACAATACTCAGCTAGATGTAGGTATGGATCGAGCTCTGAATGTGATGCGTAATTATTAGTCCATGTTTTTGCTAATCAGACCACAAGAATTCACACTGTAAATGTTGGTGAAGGCTTTATTAAGTTTTGTGGGTTACTCAAAATAGAGCCCATGTTTTCTTGATTGATGCACATTGGAAGAATATTATTCATACTGCCTGCTGAATAACAATTGGATATGCCATTTTTCTTGAGATATTTCATTTTCATAGTGTGTAAAATGAAATTATTCTCACCATCTCATTTCTCCCAGTTCATATACATTTACTTCAATGCCTTTTTTTGCCTTTCTTTATCAGTCATGTGCTTCCTTGAGTGGTGAGATGAAGTTCACTATGCCATTAAAATATATGCCTATTTTTAGTTTGGATACGATATAGTTGTCCTATGCCTTTTTGCTAGGTTAATTAGGACCAATTTTCATCATATGTTGTGGTATGCATTGAAGTGGGATGTGCGTAATGTTGTGCTTTTTCTAGGGAAGGCCGTTATGTCTCTATTCATATCAATAATAATTACACTATTTACGATATTACATGGAAAAAAGTGAGGGGGTTCATTGACACGATTATGATGATTTTTATAATAAAAACAAAATATAGCTAACTCTTGTATCATATCATTCGCTTCTCAATGGTCGATGAAAAGGCTAGATACTCTGTCATGAAGTTGTTTCACTATCCATCTAGAGGGACGACGATGCATGCAATCATTGCATAACAGAATACAAATAGGTTGAGTCATCAATTCAAGTGAGAAGAACTTGTTTCATGTGATTTGTAGTGGACAAAAGCGGAAACAGATTGTTTATATAATAGCTAACTCAACAACACAAGTGCTACCTTAATCATTATGGGCATATGATACGATTCTAGCTATTTTTCTTTGTATGGGTGATTTTAATCATGGCGTGGGAGGGTTCATATGAGTGGAGCTGAAGCCAACAAGCAACAAGCAGCTTGTTGATCCAATTGTTAAGGATGATGGGACTCAACAATTTGATAAAATTGAAGGGAACACCAAGTGAATTTAGAGTGGGGTGACAACATAGTGAAGTAACACAATGATCAAAGAGCTGAAGTTGAGGGTCTTGTGGTAGACCATTTGTTGGCCCGTGGCAACGCACGGGCGTTCTACTAGTTAGGGAAGGTTGCGACTTGTGGAAGGAGTTAATGATGGTGATTCCCCTGCATGTGCTTCATTTTTTTTGTGGTAGGCTCGGGGCCTTGGTTGGGCTTTTCCACATGCAGCCCAGCTCGATTTTGGGCCAGGCCTGGTTTGGTCGTCTTTCTCCCACCTTTTTTCGTTGGAAACAAAAGTATAAATGACATTGTGTACCCAAAACAAACGCGCTCCCAAGCTCCCCTACGTCCCTTTTCAAAATTCAATTGTTCGAATGTAGACTTAGATCATTTACATCCACGATTGTCTAATTTGGCTCCATGTACGTTCGCAGACGCGTCCAGACAAGGTCCGAGCGTATCCTCTTTGAGCTCCTATTTGTCTGTGTACATAGCCATGTCCCATAAATTGTCCGTACACATGCATGCGGATTGGTGGGTGGTTCATGGTCCCACCAGAGAGAGAAAAGAAAGGATAAAAAAAAGGTGGTCCCGAGTCGGCTAAATCAGGCGTGATGGACTGCCCGGACACGCCCAGACAAACTCATATGCTCCCCCCTATAGGGGACAGGTTCGGAGGTTTGCGAACAACACACACTTATAGGGACAAAGTGAGGGGGTACGATTTGGTAATCTTTTTTACTTCCGGGTTCTTCGCTTGGGCATATAGAGATAAAGTGGGAGGGGGGTAGAGCCCGGATGCTGAGTCACCACCCATCATGTGAAGGAGCAAAAGACGAGTTTAGCACATGTTGAAAGGACAAGACAGTTATCTCCGTTGAAATATACCATTCTTGATCTCACATTTTAAATTAAATTCAATCATTTGCATATTTTCTTTACTTACGCGGACGTTAGATGCAAGAGATGACACAAAGGGGTAATATATTGCATGATCCTTACAATCTCCTAAAATACTAAGCTCCCTCAAAAGGGAGTGTGCTACTGAATCAGGGTTGTGAATTGCATGGGCGGGGGGGGGGGCATGTATGTGTTAGATAGTTGGTTTTGTCTACATGTACTCGTGGCAACTAGGTGGGTGTTTCCTTTATTTTGGAATTAATCAGTAAAGTTATACTCCCTCCGTTCCATAATGTAGTGCCTATAGATTTTTGCAAAAGTCAAACATTACAAATTTTGATCATATTTATAGAGAAAAGTAGGTACATTTAGAATACCAAATGAACATCATTGGATACATCATGAGTTATATTTATAGAATGTACATGTTTGGTATTGCAGATGTAGACAGTTTTCTCTATACACTTGGTTAAAGTTGGCAAAGTTTGACTTCTACAAAAAACTATAGGCACTACATTATGGAATGAAGGGAGTAGTAAATTTACTCAATTATGTATCCCGTGATCGCTTAGGGACAAGTAAGGCACAAAACAAAGCGATATTCGACCAAAAAGCCGGTAGGGTCACTCTGCAGCAAGCATATACGATGATTGTACTAGCTGTATGCCGTTTCCACTTCCCCAAGAATGGCAAACTCGCAGGCGATGACGGTTTTCTGCCTCCTGGCGCAGCCACCTGTCTGCTTCGTCTCTTTTGGCCTTAGGGCCATGGAGGCGTGGTGGATCCGAGCCATTTCCGGCGGGAGGGCTCCTATTCCGTTTTAAGGTGTTTTCTTGAGTTTGGTTAATGCTTGTGCCGTGGTCAAGAACGTAAGGCAATAATGGCTCCTGAAGATGCAATAAGGTTTGCCCGCCTATCCCCCATCTTGGTGGTGTGTCTAGCGTCGTCGGAGGATGTGTCAAGGTGTGTCTTTGGTGGATCTTGTGGGATTCGGTCGGTGTTTGTCTTCGGTGGATCTGCTTGGATCTGATCTTCGTTCGTCAAAGTTCATGTGTCTACGGGTTGTATCCTTACGATCTACGCTTCTCTTCATCTGCTATGATTGTTGTTCTGGTGCACTAGTACCGTGGGGCCTTAACTCGATGACTTCATGACTATCTAGTATAATAAGGTTTGCCTGGCTCTAGTGAGGGAGTGGCGATGACGTAGTCACGCCTTCGGCCCGCTTCGCCTATTATAGTCGTCGCTAGGTAGGCTACGAACATGGATGTAACTTCGGTTACTTCTACAGTTCTTTGTACTTCCACGACAGTACATGAATAAGATCGAAAGTTTTTCTTGCAAAAAAAAAATCATAGTTATTAAATAAAATGTCCAAATTATGCACAGCCATAATTTTCATGCATTTTTTAAAAATCAAGATTTTAATAATGTTCAATAAATTAAGAAAACAGGAACTCAAAAATATGAAATCCAAAAATGTTCTCCACTTTCAAAAATCTCACAAAATTTAAAATTTTCATGAAATTTAAAACGTTTTTGCAGATTTTAAAACTTTCATGAATTTTTAAAACTTATACGAGATAAAAAAGTTGGTCAACATCTTGCAAGATATTCAATATGTATAAGAAAGTAGTGTATCTGAATTTTTCAACATATATTTTAACAATGTTCAACGTATATATAAAATAATTTCAGTATATATTTTTTATAAAACATGATTCTAAAAGGATGACAGGCGATGTAGAGAAGATAACATTTAGCTAAATAATGTTCAACGTATATATATAAAACAATTTCAGTTTAAATTTTATTTTTTTAATGAAACACGATTGTAAATGGCTGACAGGAAATGTACGAAAAAAATCGGCTTCCCAGAAGAAAAAACCCCAAAAAACCGGGCTGAAAATCCCTCCTCACTATAAAAATCCGGGTGCTGGTACAAAAAACGCCTGCACTGATCGCTACTGGTCCGGCCCACACCGGATTACATGTGGAGGACATGCCCATGGCGCTCGCTACTGGCGATGTATAGGATTTGGGAAACTCATATTTAACGCATTTTTTATATTTAGGAATAAGGTTTAACAGGAATAAAATTTTTAATTCGCGACAATTATTCGAATTTGTGAAAAAAATAGAATTTGATTTTTTTTTTTGCAAAAGTGAACATTTCTAAATGTCCCAAAAAATACAATTTGAATTTATTCGAAACACGAAAGTTTTTTGAATTTTGCGAACAATTTTTGGAAGCACAATTTTTTCTTGTTCATGTTTATAAAAAAATCAAGTCATATGAATGTTTTACGAATCATGAACACTTTTCAAATTATGAGAAAAATTTGAGAAAACTCAAACATTTTGGAAAAAGATGAACATTTTTAAGAATATGTGAATACTTTTTTTAAAATGGGAACATTTTTCGAAACTATTAACAAAATTTGAAAACAAGAACAATTTTTTTAAAAGAGGAATTTTTTTGATAACAGGAACAGTTTTTGAAACTCCCCAACTAACACTGTAAACATGAACATTTATTGGAATTCACGAACAATTTTTATAATATGGGAATATATTTTGGAAACACAGACATTTATTTGCAAACACGAATATTTTTGGAACTCCTGATATTTTTCCAAAACGTCAACATTTTTGGGAATTTGCAAACAGTTTTTGAAAAAGAAGAGCATTTAGAAAAACAAATGGAAAAGGAAAAAAGGAAAAGAGAAAAGGAAAGAAAAAGAAACAAAAAAAGAGAAAAAAGGATAGAAAAGCGAAAGAAGAAACAGGAAAGAAGCAAATTGTAGAAGAAGAGAAATGGAAAAAAGAAAGGAAAAAAACCATTTCAGGAATTGGTTCCGAGAACCAAAAACAAAAACGTTTGGTAATTTTTAGAAGGTTCCCAAATCTGGGATAGCTGAAATGATTAATGGGCCGGCCCAGATCGGCGTTGTTCGCTCGGGTCCTCGACAACTTGATGCAACGTGCATCGTATAGGATTTTCTTAGGAATTGTGGAAAACTCTTATTTGCCGCTCTTTGCGGCAAGTAGTCGACCGGACGCACACAGGCAGATCGACGAGTGTTAGGATGGGCCGGCCCGTTCAAGCGTTAAATCGAATCCGGTTTTGGGAATCGGTTCTAAGCCGGTTTTTCTGGTTTTGGGAACCTTCTAGAAGGTTCCTGAACCGGTTTTTCTATTTCCCGTTCTACCCCTTTTTTTTCTTTTGTATTACTGTTTCTTTTTCTTTTTCGTTTTAACTTTCTTTTTTCTTTTTCTGTTTTCTTTTCTTTTCTTTGCTGTTTCATTTTTTTCTTTTTCGTGAGAATTTCAAGTGTTTATTCGGAATTTTAAGAAAACTTCCCATTTTAAAAAATTGCTCCCTATTTCAAAAAATGTTCAAGAATTTAAAAATGTTCCTGTTTTCAAATTTTGTTCACAATTTGTGCTTCAAAAAGCCTTTCAGGAATTTCAAAAAAAGTTCTTGTTTGAAAATTTTGCTCACAATTTCAAAAAATGTTCGTGTTTTAGAAAATGTTCAGTAATTTCACAAAAACGTTCTCGTTTTTATTTTTTTATGTTCATGTTTCTAAAAAATGTTCAGGAATTTCAAAAAAACCTCTTTTCAACATATGTTCACAATGCCATTCAAAGAATGTATAGGAATTTCAAAAGATGTTCTCATTTCCAAAATTTGTTCACAATTTCAGAATTAATGTTTCAACTTTTCAAATTTGTTCACAAATTAAAAAAATCACGTTTTAATTTTTTTCGCAAATACAAAAATGTTTACGATTTGGAAAAAAAATGTTCGTTATTCTCAAAACAATGTACAAGTTTTCAAGTCTTTTCCAGCTTTCCAAAAAATGTTCATGTTTCTAAAAAATGTTCGTAAATTCAAGTGATATTTATTTATTAAAATGTTGTTCCTATTTCTTCAAAAAATGTCGGTGCTGCATGAAAATTTTATTTTTTTGAAGAAATCACGTTTGAAATTTGAAAAAAAATTGAAACTATCGCGGCTAATAGTTCATATAAACTCGGATGTTATCTTGGGCATCAAGTTGCAGGTAGTACAGTGGCTAAAGGCGTAGTACCTTGTTACAAGGTTTTGGGTTCGATTCCTTCCAAGCGCTTATATACATTTTTTTGGAATTATCACATGTGTTCGTTTGTACTTGCTGTAAGCTTACATCCCGAACACAATGGCTAATAAGCCCACGGGGAACAAACAACCAAAAAGAACAGTGCACCAAATATTCACTATTGTCTAAAAAAAACATTCTCTATACAAGTGACGAAAAAAACAATACGTCGAAAACGGCGAGGGAAGGCGAGCGTTAGTCGCTAGTACAATTACTAAGCTCCCTAGGAATAAAGACATATGAGAGAATCACCGTTTCTTTCCCAAATTGGTCGCGTTTGTAGGGGTCTGGACGGGTCATGGATTATGCATGATAGTATTAGAACTGACATGGCCGTGGCCCATATAGTGCTAGTGCATACTCCCTCCATTCCCTTTTGTAGTGCGTATAGTTTTTTGCCTGAAATTCCGAAATGTAGTGCGTGCATGCAGCACAAACCTAGTTTGGACGAGTTACCCTTGGCTGGAATCAAGAGACACACACAACAGAGCACGCACATGGGTGTGCAGCAGACCATGCATGCAAGGTTAATTTGGTAAAATTCACAGCTCCAGCTCATGCATTGGTATTGGAGCTAGCATCTATGCGCACTATATAATGAAACAGAGGGAGTATTACATTGGTGATTTTTTTTTTCTCGTCGGTCAATCAACCGACTTTTTTGGTCATTTTTCCATTAAAATAGTTTTTATTTATTCAAAAAGTAGGATTGTGAGTAAACGTGCGGGTTCGCGGCCTGTGCCTATTGCGCTGGTGATTGTTACCCATTTGGTTTTTCAGCAATTTATTTCTTTCATCTGATTGTCCTATTGAAATGCTTTGATTTTTGTAAATGTTCTATAATTTTATTTATTTAATAATAAAGAAAATATTCAGAAATTTTAATAAAATCTCAAAAATTAAATAAGTAATTTAATAATTGGTCATGAATATGATAAATATATACATGAATTCTAAAAACGTTCACAAGTTTTTTACAAGCACAAAATATGTAAAACAATAAAAACATTCAAGGTTGTTTTTCCAATTTAATAATTTTCATGAATATAAAAAATAATTCGCAAATAAAAAATTGTCATGAAGTTAAATCATGTTCCCAATATTTTTTAAAATATGCCTATTTCGAAGAATATTCATGAAGTAAAAGATTAAAAATATATAAAACATGTTTCCTCTTTTCCTAGAAAGGCGACTCACAAGCGACAAGGTTTTTCTGTCTCCTGTCGGCATCGATGCCTATCTATCTCATCTCTTGTGACCTTCGGGTGTGGCCTTAGGGCGATGGAGGCATGGTGGGCAGGACCGATGCTGTCAAGCGGGAGGGCTCCTGCTCTACTTTTAGGTATTTCCTTGAATTTGATTATGGTTTGTCTGCTGCTCAAGAAGGCAAGACGATGGCGGCTCCTAAAGATGGAATACGTTTTGCCCCACCTATCCCACGACCCGGTGGTGCGTCTTATCTCGTCAAAGGGTGTGTCAAGGTGTATCTTCGACAGATCTTGCGGGATTCAATCGATCTTTGTCATTGGTGGATTATCTTGGATTCGATCTTTGTTCTTCTACGATTGTGTGTCTACAGGTTTGTTTCTTCCAATCCACGTTTCTCTTCATCAGCTACAATGTTGTTTCTAATGCGCTAGTCATGTGGAGTCTTAGCACGACGACTTCCAACAATCTACTACAACAAAGGTGGGCTAGACTCCGATGAGGGAAGGGCAACGGCGGTGGTGCGGCTTTAGCTCGCTCCAGTTATTGTATTCGTCGCTAAGTAGTCTACGGACCTGTATGTAATTTTCGTTACTTCTCGTGTTCTTTGTACCGGCAGTTGATGAATACATTGAAAGTTTCTCTTGCAAAAAAAAAAATCATGGTTTTTAAAACGAAATGTTATGTACATTTTAACCCATAATGTTTAGAAAATGTTCATTAACTTTAAAAATACACATGATTTTACAAATGTGCAATAAATTTTAAAAAAGTTACAAATTCATAAAGTGAAATTCGAAAATATTCATGACTTTGGGAAATCTTCAAGATTTTCAATAAAATATCATGAAACTGAAGATGTTTTCGTATTCTAAAATGTCAGTAAAAAAATTAAAAAATGTTTGATATGTGTTACAAGTGGTGTATCTAAATTTTTTAAACATTTATTTAAAAATTGTTCGACATACTCTATTTTTTGTAAAAGAAACATTGCGAAAAATGAGTGTACAAGACTGACTGGAAAGATATGGAAGAAACGGGCTTCGCACAAAAAAAATCCACCAAAACCGGTTGAAAAACCCCCTCACGATAAAAACCGGGGTGCCAACAATTTTTTTTTCTGTAGCAATCGCTACTGGACTGGCCCATGTTGGAGTAGCTGTGGGCGATTCATCCATAGCGCTCGGCGATATATAGCAATCGTGCCCCTTATCTACTACCGCACCGACAAACTAACTATACTCAAAACACACAAAGCCTAATAAGCCCAGGGGGAACAAACAACCCAAAACAATAGTGCACCAAACATCCACTATACAAGTGATAAAAAATATCATATGTCAACAACGGCGCAACAAGGCGAGCGAGGGCTAGTACAATTACTAAGTATCCTAGGAATAAAGGCCCAGGAGAGCTCCACTGGTCTTTCCTCAATGTGGTCCCCGTCTATAAGAGTATGGTAGGATCATGGGTCCTACATGATAATATTAGACCAGACACGGGCATGGCCCATGTAGTGCTAGTGCATATTATGTTGACTTTTTTTATCGGTCGGTTTATCAATCGACTCTTTTTTGGTCGGTTTATCCATTAAAATATTTTCTATATTTCAAAAAAATTAGGATTGCGAGCGTGTGGGTCAGCGGCCTATGCATATTGCATTGGTGATTTTCCCCATTCGGTTTTTTAGCCAAGTTTTCTCTCATCCATTTATTCTATTGAAACACCTTGTTTTCGTTCAAAAAATATTTATGACTTTTTTGAATTAGAAAAAATGTTCATATATTTTAGAGATGCTCAATAATTTAATAAATATTTTATAAATTGTTCACGAATATGGAAAATATATTCAACATTCAAAATAATGTTACCAGTTTTTATAAACACGAATTTGTAAAAATGGTGAAAAACTAAAACATTTGACTTTTTATTTTTTTTAAATTAAAAAATTCTTCACGAATATGAAATATATTCACAAAATTTAGATATGTTCACATCTTAGGATAAATATTCATGAATCTAAATTATGTTCCCCAATTTTTCAAAATATTATGAAATTTGAAAAGTATTCATGAACTAATTTTTTAAAAATTAAAATATATAAAAGTAACAGGAAAAGGAAAATCAATAGAAAAAAAAGAATTCCAGAAGAGAAAAAAATAAAAGTCAGAAATCGAAGGGAACATTTCCAAAACCAGAATGATCGTCCTAGATGACCGCCCAAAAGCACCCGTGGGGTTCCGCGCTTGCTCAACCGGCTCTGTGGTATGAGCGTAATATAAACTGCCGTAATAACCCATGAAAGAAAATAATAGGATTAATTCGACAGGTGTAAACAGCACGGTAAAACACGTGTTGCCCTCTAGTATATTTTCAGAGTGAATGAATTCTTCACCCCGAATCTGAGTTACTCCCGTGTGGTGCCCTTGACCGATGCCATGTTGGCTTCTATTTTGCAAAAGAAAGGTCATTGATATTTTTAGTTCGTTTTGATTATCACATAATTTTATGTGTGTGTAGTTGCTGGAGATGACATGAAGGGATAATAGGGTCTAAAAAAATCAATAATGTCCACCATCACAATGGTGCACATTCAATTGTACGGTCGATTGACCACACAACATTTTGACTGAAACCCTTAAATACAAGTAAATATTGTGCATGAGGCAGTATAAAAATTATAAACACAAATTCATTTCAATCACAAGTTTAAATCAACATAACGTGCTTAAATTCTTGGCATTGCCGGTGCACCATCATCTTCTCCAACATTAAGAAAGAAGCGACGATCTGGTAAAGCAGGGATGCATTTGAAATGTCTTAGGGGGATTCGAGATTTAATTTGGAAGGCTAATATTCCTTAGAAGATCAGGATTTTTGCGTGGCGACCTGCAACCGATAGGTTGGCGGTCCAGATGAATAAAATTAAGCACCATCAAACTGATTCAGGTATGTGTTCTATTTGTGGTGTAGAAGACGAAAGCACTTTTCATGCTCTCGTGAGTTGTTCTAAAGCTCGTGCTCTATGATTCGCCTTGAGAGACTAGTGGAATATTTCGGATGAAGAGTTCTTCAAGTGCTCGGGACTGGATTGATTATTGATTTTGCTGGCTCAGTTGAGCTTGTAGCAGAGGGAGCAAATCTTTTTTTTTTCTGGCGAGCATGGCATTTGAGAAACGATTTAATTTTTGGGAAGGGGAAGGAATCCATTAATGCCTTTGCATATTTTGCGGACAATTATTGGTCCACTTTCACGTTCTGCCACAACACTGTTTAGTTGGACGCTAGCAATAAGGATAAGGAGAAGGTGAGAGGTGTTATAGCTGATTATGCACCATTAAGATCATGTGGTATGGAAACCTCTCCCTAGTGACCATATCAACATTAATGTTGATGCCAGTTTTGTGAAGAGTACTAATGCTGCCAGTGTGTGTGTGTGTGTGGGGGGGGGGGGGGCTGTAGCTCGTAATTCTTCTGAAGAAATTATTGTTTCTTCTTGGAACTTATTGATCGGTGTACTAGTGTGAATAAAACCGAGCTCCACGCTTGTCTTGCAGGACATTATATAGGTATCACTTTTCACCAGTCTATTATTTTGGAGGTTGATTGTGCTTTCATACATTCTTTCCTTGCAAATAAGAAGTTTGGCAGGCCTCCTCTGGCTGATCTGATGAAAGAGGCTCTGAGTATCTGTAGGATGATTCAAAATTTTAATATTTCTCTAATCCTATAAAAAGCACAATTGGTGATGATGGTGTGCCTGCCATCTACCAATCTCGACCGTCCAATCTGCATCTAACGCATCTGATGCGAGCTCTGGCACTTTTGCAAAAAGACCCCGCCACTCTCTTCATATTATTTTCAGAAAATCCCTCTGTCTCTCCATTCCAGACCCATCCAGATCCATCCCCGCCACTCTCCTCTAGCCAGCAATGGAACCCCGATCTTGCGCGCCGGCCGCAACCGGCGACGGCTGCCCCCAATGCCTCAGGTGCCTTCTGCCGCCGTAGCTACCACCACCACGACCTCGTCTCCTCTGCCCCCTTTCCCATCTCTTCTCGCCCCCCTCCTGCATCTCCTTGGAGGCCGACCGCCACAAGTATGCCGCGGGCTACACGCTGCACATCCTCGCCGGCGGCGGCGCCACAGCTCAAGGTAGCGTGAACAGGAGCTCCGCTAGGCTTTGCCGTTCCCGTGCCAATCCTCGACTCCGGCGAGCGGCGGCCCCCGGCACCTAACCGCCGCTCCAGGGACCTCGCTTGGCCGCTTAGCCTCCGCCCCGTGCGCGATATGGCGCGGGCCGCCGTATAGGGCGTGTTGCCTTCATCGTCTTCTCCGCACAGCCTACGTACTCGACGACAGCAGCTCTGTCCCGACTGCGCGCGTCCTCATCCCCGACGCCGCCTGGCTTCCGGCGCCCTCGACTGCTCCTGCCATCCTCCCTGAGCTGCGGCACTCGTCCACCTCTACCTGAGCTTCGCAGGTAGATGCAGGCATCCCCATCGTCTCCTCGGGTGCACGCCAGCTGTTCGATTCATTGACCCAATGGATGTTTTAGCATTTCGTGGCCGAGAGTGCTGCTGTGAGATGGCCTAAGAGAAACTCTAGCAGACCCCGCATCCGGCACAAACCCGCATAATTCCGGCGATTATACGGGCTCGACCCATTTTTTGGCCATCCCAGAGCCCGCATCGGTGTCCGGCCCATAATTTTTTTTGCCGCAGCCCACAAACGCAACCCCCGAGCCACTATAACTGCGGGTTTGCGGGGCAGATGCCGGTCGAAACCCTATCCACCCGCCGCCGCGTTCCCCTCCAATTCCCCACCATGCCACTCGATTTCTCGCCGCCGGCGAGCCTTGAACCACCATGGCCGACTCGGGGATGAGGCGGAGCGCCGCCGCCGCGCCAGATCTGACGCCACGCGCAAGCGGGGGGCGCATCGGTGGCTCAACCAGGGTGCCCGGCCGCCGCCGGCATTCTACCGGCGCGAGCTCGACGAGTTCGAGCTCGAGCGCGCCCGTCACCGCCGCGCCTCCTCCGGCATTTAGTCCGCGAGGAGCTCATCCGGCCACTGGTCCGCGGGAAGCTCATCCGCGGGCGCATCGAGCTCGCGGCTCATTCCGGTGAAGAGGGAGCCGGAGGAGGCCGTGCCCGATGCGCCGCCGCGCCGAGGCGTCATCGGACCCGAGGACTACCTCCCACCGGGGCAGGAGGAGCTCCTCGAGCGGTCGGCGAGGGATCTGGAGGAGATGGAAGAGCGCATCCGGCGCGAGCCCGAGTACGAGTGGCTCTTCCTCAAGACGGGCCTCACGGCATCGCAGGCGCAGGCATCGAAGGAGGCCAACCTACGCGTGATGAAGGAGGAGCAGGCGAAGCTCTTCGTCGACCTCGGCTCCGACTCCTCCGACTCCGACTGATCGCCGCCGGTGGGTAGCTACCGCAGGTCCGGTGAGCTCAATTTTGTTGCAGTGGTGCGGTAGCGTAGGCCCTGTCTAGCATATCTAACCTTTATGTATGTATGTGGCGTGTATGAACTTATTTATGCGAAGAAGAACCATGTATGCGAGCGAGCTCCGGCGAGCTGTTGCTTAAATTTCTCGCGCGAAACAACTTTTTTAAAAAATTTAGGGGTTTGTTTACGGTTTCTAGTCTGCCGCCGTAAATTTCGGCCTGCATAACCGCCACCGTGTGACCTGCAAACACATTTTACAGGTCGGCAAAATGCGGGGTCTGCTAGAGTTGCTCTAACACATAGATGTTGCTACGGAACTGAACCATGGTGTGATTTGTGTCAAATGAACCCTCCTAAATCGAATGATGTGTTAAATATTCTGCACCATTATCTAATTTTTTTCCTAACAAGAGTATGTTTGTAGCTAGCTTTCACATGCTTCTGTTTTGGAAAATGTAGCAACAATGCAACATGTACTCCTATGTCCTGCATATGAACGCTCAGGCACACCCTACTGAACTAAGACCGGCGATCCATGTTCAGCTACTTGTTTTACACACTTCTGTATGGGCACTGTTTAACATCGTATTGGATTTATCATTCCCGCAAAAATAATAATATAGGATATATGATTGTCCAGTAAAATAGAGTAGGCCAATCCATAGGCTGTAGTAAATTAATTCTGCTTTGTTTTATTCACAGGAATGCATGTGTTTTATCACTCATTAATTATATGGGGTTTTCACACTTACAACTGATGCATTTAATAGATTTTGAGAGGAAATAGGTTTTTTTCCGTCCCATATAATATTTATCTTTAAAACTGAAAGTAAAGACAACAAAATTAGTGGATACTAGGGTGACTCCTATATAATTGATCAAATATAATCAGATAATATAAGTTGTGATTTATGTAATCAAACAATATATTACAGTTCATGTAAACCTAATATAATTTGTATCGTTTCTTCTTCTTTTTTACTGTGTTTTTTTCAATAGAACTGAAAGTCGGTTTTCAGAGAGACATTGGTTTCAGCCTTGGCCTTCTTCAGTTGAAAGATTACGCTGCCTATTCCGTCAATTTGAGAAAGTCAATATCACAACAGCAAGCTGGCAACTTAGCCAATGATGTTGGACAATCCAATTATTTTGGACTCAAATTCTTGGATTGTTGCTGTATATTCTGAATTTCTTTTGTAAACAAAAGTGAGGAGTTGGAGAGGATCTGCAATTGTAAAATTTACTTGTTCGTGCTTCTTCCATAGAAGACATCTCAAGCCGACCTGATCGCATTTGTTTGTGTATGGAAGTGCGAGTTAGTGCAAATGCATAGTTCTGAATTTGGATTTGCATATGCTTTACTAGCTGGTAGGAAATACTCTCTCTGTAAATAAATATAAGAGCGTACATATGATTATTCTACTACCCGTGTCTAGAATTCTAAATACACAAAACCTGTTTTCATGGCCATGGGTTGTGGATTGTTGTTACTACTCAGGCCACACATCACGGAGTGTGAAAAAATGTGAATTTTTTGTCTAAGTGTTTATTCAAACTTTTGATTGTGAAAGTTCAGAAAGGGGCAAGGATTCAGTAGTGTGCTGTAACATCTGGTACGGTGGTAATTGAAAATTCTGGAGTATTCCTGATTTGTCATCTTCTAAATTTCAATGGTGGGCCATAAACCTAAACCTATGTCCAACGCCTGAAATATTTCTTCTCTTCTCGGCTACGGCATCTCTCCTCATCCTGTGCACCACTGCCGCTTCCCAAATTCGATTTTTCTGTCACCCGTCCGCTCGGTCGAACAAAGCAGTGAGAATGTTGGTGGAGGCGCGACAAGAAAAATGTCTCTTCATCTGCGTGCAAGGGAAGGGTGCTTTCGGAGACACGCGAATTGCCGAGAAGAAAAGAGCCGGAGAGAGAAGGTTTTCGCTATATGAATAAAAACCACTAGCCATCACATTTCTGAATTATATTACTTGTTGAGCACTATATTTTTTTTTGCTTTCCGTGGCAACGCACGGGCATTAAACTAGTCAAAGATAAATCGGATTGCCAATGGGGTGGCACATGAGATTGCTAAGTTTACCTTTAGTAATAGGTCCGATGGTATTCTTATAAATTTTCTTCCGCCCCGCGCTGCGTATGCTGTAATGAATGATTGTAAGAACATATGTTTTAATTAATTAATATATGGGGTGCTTTTCAAAAAAAATCCTGGAGAGTTATTCCTGTGTGTGCTCCACGGCCGTCTATTTGTTAAATAGTAGTATTTTTTTTCCTTCTTAACCAACCGATGAAAAATTGCAAAGCTTTTGCCGTTGTTTTAGAAGAAGAAAAAAACAGTCCGGCCTGGTATTAAAAACCCAGCATGAATGTGCCTCCGATGCGCCAGTGGGCGGCTGTGCATGCACATGCTCGCATCAAATTCACGCCTCGCCTCGTCAGGGTGATGTTTTTGAGTTGAGTCAAGGGTGACGTTAACACTCAACAGGAGTCCGGGAACAAGATGATGGGCCTGGGGAGGCGATCCAATTACACAGACATTATGTATACAGAGCGTGTGCATTTGTTATTCGGTTTGTTATTCCACAATCGGTCGCAGGTTCAGCCTAGCTACCTTTAAACTTTTTTTGCATGGTAATATGTGTCTCATTCATTCATATTATAAAGATCAAATTACAAATCACGTAAAGACTGACATGGCAAAACTGAAAAGATAGCAGAACATCGCTAAGCTTGACACCAACGCCTGTCACCTGCCTCGGGCACCATCACAACAACCACCAAAGAAAAGAAAAAATGTCGGATCACCTCCTCATCCAAGCTCGACGCGGCTCCATCACCGATATGCAGTTTTGTGGACCTCCAAGGTGGCTCATCAAAGATGAAGCCACCTTTAAACTGCACATCCCTTCCACGGCATGCGCGCGCTTATTGTAGTCGTATATATGGAGTATACGTAGCAATCTTCAGATAGGCTCTACGTAGGTACTATGTCAAGAGGCGATCACTCGAATGCATGGCTCCACCGTCACGTGGACGCATGCCGCCGTGCCATCGAACTGCTCACTGCTCACTGCTCGATCCGGCCGGCCGCCTCCACACCGCCGCCGTGCAACACGCAGGCACGCAGCCTCGGGCAGAACTTCATCATTCACGGCTACACTTGATCGGCACTCGATCGATCGGGAGCAATGCATGCACCATGCAGTGCAGGTGATCGATCGAATCGATCGGCTGCTCTGACTGACCGGTCTCCCGCCGCTGCCATGAACCAGTCAGCTGCTCATCATCAGGCGACAGACAGGTGCCTAACTTGCCGGGGCCTAGGGGCGCGTGCGATCGTGCATGGAGTTCGCTGCATGCATGCATGCATGCACAGGCACAGCAAACATGCCCATGCAACGTCGATCCATCGATCGATTTATGCAGTGCATGAATGCAACGCAATGATATTCACGGGCAGACGACAGAGATTCGATCGTCGTCGCGGTCGTTCGTTCAACGCGCAGCTCGATCGCAGGTGCTGTGCATGCATGGCGGGAGATTCATGGACGGACGGACGGACGGACAGACAGAGATTCATTCAGCAGTGCACTAGCTTGTTTGAACGCAGAGGTTATTCGACCGAGACTCGATCTCATTGACCCATCGCTAGTTTCCTACTCGATCGATCCTATCGGGTCCCTAGACAGAAGGTCGCCATCGCTAGCTGCAGCGCCATGCAGTCGAATCCATCTTTTCTTTGACGCCAGGAGCTCTCTGGCTGCGCTTGATCGATCGATTCTTGCTGTACGTGGTACAGACGTCGGGTGACGTGCTGATCGGTGATTGGGCGCAAAAACATCGATGAATTCGTATGAAAATTTTACGGGTAAAGCTACACCTATGTAATGATTTTTACGTATTACGTATACTCCGATTTGGCAGTTTCATAGTATTGGTTAGAGCATCTACAGTTAGATTTGGCAAATCCAGCCTCTCAAACGTGCGCTGACGCGTCTGGACGTGTCCGCGGGCACTGACCGTGCACCCCTCAAATATTGCACCGCACATTCACAGACCGCAAATTCCAATCTTCAAATCCATGCAACCCATGCACATCGATGATACGATACAAATTGTCCAATTGTCAATGTTCGAAACAAAGCAAAGCAAACCATAGTTCGACAAACCGGACATGCCAAAATGAAATCATGAAACAAACGCACCGACTCTTGTTCGGTACTTTGGTCATTCCGTCGAACATGTCGACGGCAGCCCAGGCACTGCTGGTCCTGTGCTCATCCGCGCCCGAACAAGCTGCGGCGAGTCATACGTCGACCGTCGATATCTGCATGGGCGGAAGCTCTCCGGACTGGCCCAGCCGGCCGTTGAAGTCCCAACGGGGTCGGACGGTGTAATCCGCGTCAGCGCTCGGATGGAAGGGGTGCGGGGATTCGGGCGCGGCGGAGAAGACAACTGCTCCACCATGTCCGACCCTCCCGGCGACGCTGCTGCCATCTCCCTCTCTCGCTGCCGGCGTGTGACGCCCCCGATTTAATCGTACACTAATCATGCACGCAAATGTGTACGATCAAGATCAGGGACTCACGGGAAGATATCACAACACAACTCTACAAATAAAATAAGTCATACAAGCATCATAATACAAGCCAGGGGCCTCGAGGGCTCGAATACAAGTGCTCGATCATAGACGAGTCAGCGGAAGCAACAATATCTGAGTACAGACATAAGTTAAACAAGTTGCCATAAGATGGCTAGCACAAACTGGGATACAGATCGAAAGAGGCGCAGGCCTCCTGCCTGGGATCCTCCTAACTACTCCTGGTCGTCATCAGCGGGCAACACGTAGTAGTAGGCACCTCCGGTGTAGTAGGGGTCGTCGTCGACGGTGGCGTCTGGCTCCTGGACTCCAGCATCTGGTTGCGACAACCAGAAAGAAAGGAAAAGGGGAAAAAGGGGGGAGAAAGCAACCGTGAGTACTCATCCAAAGTACTCGCAAGCAAGGAACTACACTACATATGCATGGGTATATGTGTAAGGAGGCCATATCAGTGGACTGAACTGCAGAATGCCAGAATAAGAGGGAGATAGCTAATCCTGTCGAAGACTACGCTTCTGGCAGCCTCCGTCTTGCAGCATGTAGAATAAAGTAGATTGAAGTCCTCCAAGTAGCATCTCCAAGTAGCATCTCGAGTAGCATAATCCTACCCGGCGATCCTCTCCTCGTCGCCCTGCGGAAAAGCGATCACCGGGTTGTCTGTGGAACTTGGAAGGGTGTGTTTTATTAAGTATCCGGTTCTAGTTGTCATAAGGTCAAGGTACAACTCCAAGTCGTCCTGTTACCGAAGATCACGGCTATTCGAATAGATTAACTTCCCTGCAGGGGTGCACCACATAGCCCAACACGCTCGATCCCATTTGGCCGGACACACTTTCCTGGGTCATGCCCGGCCTCGGAAGATCAACACGTCGCAGCCCCACCTAGGCACAACAGAGAGGCCAGCACGCCGGTCTAAACCTAAGCGCGCAGGGGTCTGGGCCCATCGCCCTGAGCACACCTGCACGTTGCGAGGGCGGCCGAAAGCAGACCTAGCCTAGTGGCGTTCCAGTCCAATTCGGCGCGCGCCGCTCCGTCGCTGACGTCTGAAGTGCTTCGGCTGATACCACGACGTCGGGATACCCATAACTACTCCCACGTAGATGGTTAGTGCGTATAGGCTCGTAGCCAGACTCAGATCAAATACCAAGATCTCGTTAAGCGTGTTAAGTATCCGCGAACGCCGAACAGGGCCAGGCCCACCTGTCTCCTAGGTGGTCTCAACCTGCCCTGTCGCTCCGCCACAAAGTAACAGTCGAGGGCCGTCGGGAACCCAGGCCCACCTCTACCGGGATGGAACCACCTGCCCCTTCAGCCCCCAACTCCGAACAGTATCACAGGTAATGTAACAGTGTAAAGTATATAGTATATGCCCGTGATCACCTCCCGAAGTGATCACAGCCCAGTAGTATAGCATGGCAGACTGACAAGAATGTAGGGCCAATGATGATAAACTAGCATCCTATACTAAGCATTTAGGATTGCAGGTAAGGTATCAACAGATGTAGCGACAATGTCAGGCTATGCATCAGAATAGGATTAACGAAAGCAGTAACATGCTACACTACTCTAATGCAAGCAGTATAGAGGAGAATAGGCGATATCTGGTGATCAAGGGGGGGGGCTTGCCTGGTTGCTCTGGCAAGAGAGAGGGGTCGTCAACTCCGTAGTCGAACTGGTCAGCAGCAGTGTCGGTCTCGTAGTCTACCGGAGAGAAGAGGGGGAAGAAATAATGAATACAGAGCAAACAAAGCATCACAAAATATAACAAGGCAATACGCGGTGTTCGGTGTGCCCTAACGCGGTAGTAGGTGATACCGGTGAAGGGGGAAAACATCCGGGAAGTATTCCCGGTGTTTCGTGTTTTCGGGCAGAGGAGCCGGAGGGGGAAAGTTGCGGGTTCGATAGGTTAGAGGGGTGTGGCGGACGAACGGACTGCGTATCCGGAATCGTCACGTCGTTCTGAGCAACTTTCATGTTGAAAATATTTTAATCCGAGTTACGGATTAAAAGATATGATTTTTAAAAGATTTTAACAATTTTGGAATTTAATTATTTATTTAATTAATTCGAAAAATTTATTTATGACGTCAGCATGATGTCATGCTGACGTCAGCAGTCAACAGGGGTTGACTGAGTCAACCCTGACATGTGGGTCCCGTGGGACCCACCTGTCATTCTCTATTTAAATTAATTAGGGTTTAGGTTAATCTAATTACAGTTTAATTAAACTAATTAGTTAATTAGGTTAATCTAATTATGATTAATTAACTTAATTAATTCCTTAATTAATTAATTAATTTAATTATTATGTATTTATTTAATAAATATTTTTATTTTTTTTTAATTCTCTTAATTCTTTTTTTTTATTAATCGTTCTGGGGCTGGGGCCCCCGTGTCAGTGGCCTATGGCCTTAGCGGGCGCGGGCGCCAGCAGTGCGCTTATGGGCGCACCCGACCAGGGCCGAGCCCGATCGGGGAGGCGAGGCGAGGCCACCGGGGCACGGTGGGGCGCCGGCCAGGGCGGTGGCGTGGTGGCCGGCAGGGTGGCCGCGGGGCAGATGTGGGTCGGCGGTGAGCGCGGACGGGCGGTAAGTCGCCGCGGTCGTGGGACGGTAGCGGGGGGTGTTCAAAGGGGGCGGAGGACCATGGCGAGGCGCAGGGCCGAGCGCGGTCGGTACGCGGTGGACGGCGCCGGCGTCAGAGAACGAGGGAGAGAGAGAGGACGGGGCTCACCGAGCCCTGTAGTTGAGCAAAGCCTGCTCGAGGAGGAGCCGGGGCTGGCACGACGGGGTGACGACGAGGTGGCCGTGGCGGAGGCGTCCCGCGCGGCATCGCGGCGAGGGGGAGACGAGGACGAAGGGGCGACGGCGCCGTCGGCGGGGACCTCAGGCGACTGGCACGCCGGCGAGGTGGAGCTCCATCGCAGCAAGGGGGGGGTCGGGCGCTAGGTGGCTCCGGTGCGGTGGACGGCGACGGGCGGGCGCCGCGTGGCTTGGGGAGGCCGTCGGGCCCGATCCCGATTGGATCGGGGGGAGAGGGAGAAAGCGAGTGGGGGGAAGGGTCGAGGCGGAGGGCGACGGTGGCAGCTCCGGCGTAGTGGCCGCGGGGGTCGGCGGCGGCGTCAACGGGATCCCGATCCAGATCGGATCGGGAGGGAGTGGACCGAGCGGGGGGGGAGAGTGGGGGGATACGGGCTAGGGTTCGGTGGGAGTGGGGGGGGTTAAGCAGGGGTAGGGTGGGCCGGTCGGTTGGCCTTTGCCCAGTTGGGCTGGTGGCCAGCTGGGCCACTTGGCCCAGCGGGGGGGGGGGGTGTTTCTATTTTTATGTTTTTTTTTTTGCTTTGTTTTCTGTTTTCTTTTCTATTTTTTTTCTTTTAACTTCTGTTTTATAAAATATAAATTCAACTCCTAAATTAATGTTATAATTTATTCTACTGCCCCAAAAAGTTTGACACCTAATAAAAATAGTTTGCATTATTATTAATTATAAAAGGCATTTAATTAATTGTCACAGCTGCTGTTTTAATTACTCTAGAGCCTTTAACATATTATAAAATTGTGGTTTCTCCACAATAATTACCTGTGCATTATTTTGTTCACTCTGAACATTTTAGTTTTAAAATTTGAAAACTTTTATTGTTTACTTGATTTTGAATTTGAATTTGAATCGTTTTTTGAATTAACGAGAGATTAGCAACAGTAATAATGGTGACGTGGCATCATTAGCGAAGGATTACTGTAGCGTGACTATCCGGGCGTCACAATTCTCCTCCACTACAAGAAATCTCGTCCCGAGATTTAAGAGGGGGACTAGGGGGAAAGGTCTGGTTACGAAATCCTAACGAATCTTCTCGTCTTTGGTTGCTCATCTTGGAGAGATCAATCCATTACACTGATGTCTTCATTCCTCTGCTTCAGGTTATCAGGATGAAGTCGGCATCCTTTCTTCGGGATCTTCATCGTATTTAAGAATAGGTATCGAGGCAGGTCAGCAACGACAGAATGCTATAAGGGTAATAATCTGGGATTAACCCATTAATGAGCATATGAGTACCTCTCGAGTTGAACAAAACAAAACACATCGAGAGTAAAGTTGGAAGGTACAATAAGAAGTTTCAAGCAGATAGATAGTTTCTCGAAGTCTGAACCGGAGTGAGAAAGGGTTTCAGAGCAACGAGAGTAAGTATTGCGTCCGATACCAGAATAGATCAACAGGCAAGTGGCCCGTGAATTACATACAAAGTCAAGCACGAGGAATAACTTTGACATCAGGTTGTACAGAAGAGTCAGGTTTCGATCCTGTGAAACTGTGGGTTATGGGCCCACCATGTGGTTAAAAGTAGAAGGTTGGTGACATCTTGCACGATCATGTAAGCAAGGCATGTTAGAGGAGAGTCTGAGGGTCATGTCGGCAACAACATAGGTACCAAGGGCGAGGGACGAAGAGAACCATTTTCCTGCTCGTTGAACGAGGCGGACCATTAGGCAAGGTTCTCGTCCATCGGTGGATACCGGAATGTCATCAATAATACTAACAGGGTCTTGCTGACAGAATTGTACACCGAGGTGCTTACTAAAGCAGTGACTTATTATTGCTTAAATCATATAAACCTCAAGAAGGTTAAACATAACAATGGAAAGGAAAATGTGTTTAAACACATATTTCAAGGGTATATCCCTTCCAAGGACAAGCGGAGCATGATATCCATGACAGGATAAAAAGTAGAAACCGTTTAGGTAAGGGGAGAGGAATTTGATGACAATACCCATATAGCGGTGTTTGGATAATTGATAAATAAAATTTAGCATCGTGCTTCAAATGTTCCTGTTGAAAATCGGAGTACCATTGACATGCTTCGAGATAGCATTGACATGGTCTTCAGGTGAAGATCAGACTTTGGAAACACGAAGGATCCATCAGGAATAACTTGTAGAATAAGTCTTACAATTTCCTCATGGATGAATGGATAACCTTGCTGAAAAGGAATCTATAATGATAGGTCCTCCAGCCGGGGGGGGTGCTAGGCATGACATCATGTTAGCGGGTCATCAAAAGATCAACATCATAACTCTTGGAAAGGTGTCCCGACCATCATATCTGACGGAGATTCAGGTATGATTGGTGTCAGGATACCTCAGGCTCAGGATGCCTGAGAAGAAAGGTGCAACACAAATTGACGGGATGACACTGTAAGATTCTCGGGAAATGAACTATGAAGTGATTTCCGTTAACAAGAGTTCATCATTAACCCAAGGAGAGGACAAGGAGGTGGCTGATGAACTCAGCGACAATTCATGGAGATTTCGAAAAGATGGATCTCCACGATTAGGTGAACAAGGAGATAACAATTGTCAGATCAAATGATACAATGAGGTATGCTTGAGGAAACATACCCAATTAAACATTGGTTGAAGGGTGTACCCGAAATATGGGCCTAGGTAGCACGATCAATGTTAGAATGGTGATTCGATAACCAATGGTCTAAGAATGAAATATCGACCGGTAACTTCAAAGCAATAGGGTTGCTAGAATTTTGAAGTCGCACAGCATAGTTCAATTGTCGGATTTCCGGTTAGAAACAACACGGGAACCAAGGAATGATCGGAGATGGCAGGAAGTATCACTCGTACCAAGAATGCATAAGAGGTGGTGAAATTCTCACGACATTATTGACATAAAAGATGGTAATACTCCAAGGGAAAGAAGAACAATTGCTGGATAGCATGGATCTCAAGGTATAATACGAAACACGAACAAGTTTGTGTTGAACGGGAGGCAATAAAGTGGTCGATGATAATATAAATCATCAAGGGCAAGGATGGTATTTCTCTTCATGAATTCAATTGATATCCCGGAAGAGCTCAAAATGTTAATGATGATCATGACACAATTGTCGAGAGATTCCACGAAGAAGCAATCGAACAGCGACGACATCAAGAAAAAGCAATGGTGAAGCAAAGGGTCATTGGAACCATGGATAAGACACAAACTCGAAATCAAGCTTGCTGTTCAAGGCGAAATGATATGATGAGGAAGATCGACGTAAGCTTAGCTATCGTCGCAATTTGGTGCTCCGAGAATAAGGGTCGGGTTGCACAGTTAAGATCATCACGACAATGATATAGCCAAACAGGCTAGTAATGGCGTGATCGGGTACAAACTCATACTTATAGAAGCTTACTGAAGAGTTGTTGAACCGAAGAGCGGACTCGGTTCAGTTATCGGTGTCTTTGAGTGTTCAATAACTCAGAGCCCATGAAAAATTGTAATCATTGAGTATGTAGTACTTGATGAAGAACTCATAAGGAGTTATGCAGTTCCAAGATAATCTCGAGATACCAGGGGGTAATACTCGACGGTAGTCTAAAGTAGAGCTTAGACTGGGGTATTGCTCTAAAGAAGGTAAGTGCTTAAACTTGCACGAGAAATGGTATTTCAAGGAGATCATGGTCGGAACCACGATTGCAAAAGGCCAAATCCCAGATATAAGAACTTATACCAAGGGAATAATTAACTTAAAAGAAGCTTTAATGATAAGATCTACATCGTGTCCATGGGCATGAACACAAGTTCAAGGTCGACTCCCACTTCCTCAATACATAATCTTTCATTCACTTCTCGCCTTCAACGAAATCGTGTGTTGAAATTTTATCTGACATAACACTAGTAGAGTATGACCCGTAGTAGTTTCCGGGTTCACACAGTTTAGAGAAGGCATATGTCCAACCCATCGGGCCTCTTAGGAACATATACCACAAACTTCAGGAGTATATAACACAAGCTCGATAGCAGAGCATGGTTGACAAAGCAGGGGATACAATTTACCAAAGGCGGTATACATCCTAGGAAAGGCTCAAGGTTATTGGATATGAAGGACATTGTCGGATAAAATCCAACAAAGGATCTGGGGTGAGTATCGGCACACAACCAGAGGAAGAAGAATGCACGGGCATCATATTATAGAACATCGGAATAATTCGATGCTTAGATAATAAAGGAATTTCGATTTCCAAAACAAAGGATCAGAAGCAGTCGCTCTGATCAAGGATGGATAAGTTGGATATACCAGAGGCACAATTGACGACAAATAGTTTGGTCGAGAACCAGCTCATGTTCAAAAATGATGTCTGAGCCGGAAGGATAATTTAGAAGGGTTGATAGATGATTGTGTGCATTCGCACACATGCTGAATCAATAGGATCAAAATGACGGTGCCTAAGGATACTAACGAATATTGCCAGACATATGGAAAGCATCCATAATGCAAGCAGACAAGTATTGCAGAGCAATAAGCTATTAAGGATTTTTGGAGGATCAATTAGTATTTCGAAGACCATTGTGAAACACATGAACAACTTGGGGATGAGCGGATACTCGATAAGTGCGAGAATTATCCATAGGGGTATTCAGGTGACAAAGAACAGCAAGGCGATAAGCTCAAAGGATTATCGAAACAACGACGAGTGTTTCGAGGTATCTGGTAATAACAAGACCAACTGGAGATGAATGTAAGAATAACAACTGCAAGTGGTTATCCATAAGGGTTGACGATGGAAGGGGAATTGCAAATGCGATGAACATAAGTTCTCGGGTTAACAGCGGAGAGTATCTTCACGGTCTTCTGGTGCAGCAGACGATCATCAGTAACAAGGGGCTCTCCGGGTGAAAGTGATAACGAGATCCTATTGTTAGATTTAGTAAACTTCATTTAACCCGAATAGAGGAGAGATCAGAGTCCCAGAGTAAAGGTCGAGGAGTAAAAGATCCTACTACCACCCAATGGCGACGTGTGCCCGTAAGACACACAGCCATGTTAGTAAAAGTTTTGCAATGTCTAGACTCAACTTCGGCCAAGGAGTTGGAAGAGGGATTCCTACAGGCAGTTGGCTCTGATACCAACTTGTGACGCCCCCGATTTAATCGTACACTAATCATGCACGCAAATGTGTACGATCAAGATCAGGGACTCACGGGAAGATATCACAACACAACTCTACAAATAAAATAAGTCATACAAGCATCATAATACAAGCCAGGGGCCTCGAGGGCTCGAATACAAGTGCTCGATCATAGACGAGTCAGCGGAAGCAACAATATCTGAGTACAGACATAAGTTAAACAAGTTGCCATAAGATGGCTAGCACAAACTGGGATACAGATCGAAAGAGGCGCAGGCCTCCTGCCTGGGATCCTCCTAACTACTCCTGGTCGTCATCAGCGGGCAACACGTAGTAGTAGGCACCTCCGGTGTAGTAGGGGTCGTCGTCGACGGTGGCGTCTGGCTCCTGGACTCCAGCATCTGGTTGCGACAACCAGAAAGAAAGGAAAAGGGGAAAAAGGGGGGAGAAAGCAACCGTGAGTACTCATCCAAAGTACTCGCAAGCAAGGAACTACACTACATATGCATGGGTATATGTGTAAGGAGGCCATATCAGTGGACTGAACTGCAGAATGCCAGAATAAGAGGGAGATAGCTAATCCTGTCGAAGACTACGCTTCTGGCAGCCTCCGTCTTGCAGCATGTAGAATAAAGTAGATTGAAGTCCTCCAAGTAGCATCTCCAAGTAGCATCTCGAGTAGCATAATCCTACCCGGCGATCCTCTCCTCGTCGCCCTGCGGAAAAGCGATCACCGGGTTGTCTGTGGAACTTGGAAGGGTGTGTTTTATTAAGTATCCGGTTCTAGTTGTCATAAGGTCAAGGTACAACTCCAAGTCGTCCTGTTACCGAAGATCACGGCTATTCGAATAGATTAACTTCCCTGCAGGGGTGCACCACATAGCCCAACACGCTCGATCCCATTTGGCCGGACACACTTTCCTGGGTCATGCCCGGCCTCGGAAGATCAACACGTCGCAGCCCCACCTAGGCACAACAGAGAGGCCAGCACGCCGGTCTAAACCTAAGCGCGCAGGGGTCTGGGCCCATCGCCCTGAGCACACCTGCACGTTGCGAGGGCGGCCGAAAGCAGACCTAGCCTAGTGGCGTTCCAGTCCAATTCGGCGCGCGCCGCTCCGTCGCTGACGTCTGAAGTGCTTCGGCTGATACCACGACGTCGGGATACCCATAACTACTCCCACGTAGATGGTTAGTGCGTATAGGCTCGTAGCCAGACTCAGATCAAATACCAAGATCTCGTTAAGCGTGTTAAGTATCCGCGAACGCCGAACAGGGCCAGGCCCACCTGTCTCCTAGGTGGTCTCAACCTGCCCTGTCGCTCCGCCACAAAGTAACAGTCGAGGGCCGTCGGGAACCCAGGCCCACCTCTACCGGGATGGAACCACCTGCCCCTTCAGCCCCCAACTCCGAACAGTATCACAGGTAATGTAACAGTGTAAAGTATATAGTATATGCCCGTGATCACCTCCCGAAGTGATCACAGCCCAGTAGTATAGCATGGCAGACTGACAAGAATGTAGGGCCAATGATGATAAACTAGCATCCTATACTAAGCATTTAGGATTGCAGGTAAGGTATCAACAGATGTAGCGACAATGTCAGGCTATGCATCAGAATAGGATTAACGAAAGCAGTAACATGCTACACTACTCTAATGCAAGCAGTATAGAGGAGAATAGGCGATATCTGGTGATCAAGGGGGGGGCTTGCCTGGTTGCTCTGGCAAGAGAGAGGGGTCGTCAACTCCGTAGTCGAACTGGTCAGCAGCAGTGTCGGTCTCGTAGTCTACCGGAGAGAAGAGGGGGAAGAAAAATGAATACAGAGCAAACAAAGCATCACAAAATATAACAAGGCAATACGCGGTGTTCGGTGTGCCCTAACGCGGTAGTAGGTGATACCGGTGAAGGGGGAAAACATCCGGGAAGTATTCCCGGTGTTTCGTGTTTTCGGGCAGAGGAGCCGGAGGGGGAAAGTTGCGGGTTCGATAGGTTAGAGGGGTGTGGCGGACGAACGGACTGCGTATCCGGAATCGTCACGTCGTTCTGAGCAACTTTCATGTTGAAAATATTTTAATCCGAGTTACGGATTAAAAGATATGATTTTTAAAAGATTTTAACAATTTTGGAATTTAATTATTTATTTAATTAATTCGAAAAATTTATTTATGACGTCAGCATGATGTCATGCTGACGTCAGCAGTCAACAGGGGTTGACTGAGTCAACCCTGACATGTGGGTCCCGTGGGACCCACCTGTCATTCTCTATTTAAATTAATTAGGGTTTAGGTTAATCTAATTACAGTTTAATTAAACTAATTAGTTAATTAGGTTAATCTAATTATGATTAATTAACTTAATTAATTCCTTAATTAATTAATTAATTTAATTATTATGTATTTATTTAATAAATATTTTTATTTTTTTTTAATTCTCTTAATTCTTTTTTTTATTAATCGTTCTGGGGCTGGGGCCCCCGTGTCAGTGGCCTATGGCCTTAGCGGGCGCGGGCGCCAGCAGTGCGCTTATGGGCGCACCCGACCAGGGCCGAGCCCGATCGGGGAGGCGAGGCGAGGCCACCGGGGCACGGTGGGGCGCCGGCCAGGGCGGTGGCGTGGTGGCCGGCAGGGTGGCCGCGGGGCAGATGTGGGTCGGCGGTGAGCGCGGACGGGCGGTAAGTCGCCGCGGTCGTGGGACGGTAGCGGGGGGTGTTCAAAGGGGGCGGAGGACCATGGCGAGGCGCAGGGCCGAGCGCGGTCGGTACGCGGTGGACGGCGCCGGCGTCAGAGAACGAGGGAGAGAGAGAGGACGGGGCTCACCGAGCCCTGTAGTTGAGCAAAGCCTGCTCGAGGAGGAGCCGGGGCTGGCACGACGGGGTGACGACGAGGTGGCCGTGGCGGAGGCGTCCCGCGCGGCATCGCGGCGAGGGGGAGACGAGGACGAAGGGGCGACGGCGCCGTCGGCGGGGACCTCAGGCGACTGGCACGCCGGCGAGGTGGAGCTCCATCGCAGCAAGGGGGGGGTCGGGCGCTAGGTGGCTCCGGTGCGGTGGACGGCGACGGGCGGGCGCCGCGTGGCTTGGGGAGGCCGTCGGGCCCGATCCCGATTGGATCGGGGGGAGAGGGAGAAAGCGAGTGGGGGAAGGGTCGAGGCGGAGGGCGACGGTGGCAGCTCCGGCGTAGTGGCCGCGGGGGTCGGCGGCGGCGTCAACGGGATCCCGATCCAGATCGGATCGGGAGGGAGTGGACCGAGCGGGGGGGGAGAGTGGGGGGATACGGGCTAGGGTTCGGTGGGAGTGGGGGGGGTTAAGCAGGGGTAGGGTGGGCCGGTCGGTTGGCCTTTGCCCAGTTGGGCTGGTGGCCAGCTGGGCCACTTGGCCCAGCGGGGGGGGGGGTGTTTCTATTTTTATGTTTTTTTTTTTTTGCTTTGTTTTCTGTTTTCTTTTCTATTTTTTTTTCTTTTAACTTCTGTTTTATAAAATATAAATTCAACTCCTAAATTAATGTTATAATTTATTCTACTGCCCCAAAAAGTTTGACACCTAATAAAAATAGTTTGCATTATTATTAATTATAAAAGGCATTTAATTAATTGTCACAGCTGCTGTTTTAATTACTCTAGAGCCTTTAACATATTATAAAATTGTGGTTTCTCCACAATAATTACCTGTGCATTATTTTGTTCACTCTGAACATTTTAGTTTTAAAATTTGAAAACTTTTATTGTTTACTTGATTTTGAATTTGAATTTGAATCGTTTTTTGAATTAACGAGAGATTAGCAACAGTAATAATGGTGACGTGGCATCATTAGCGAAGGATTACTGTAGCGTGACTATCCGGGCGTCACACGGCGTCGCCGCAAACTTTGGGTGACTTTCTCCGCCTTGCAAGTCGCAGCCGACGAAGTGACCCTGCCGACGGACTAGGCGGACTCCGTCGCGGCGGTGTGGGCCGGGCTGGATGACATCTCCGGCGGTGGATCGGGACCGGTGGTGAAGATCGGGAGCAAGGATGGAGGACGACGAGGGTCCAGATGCGGGAAGGGTTGGATGGCTGCGGGAGGAGGAGGAAGGGTTCGGTGGATTTGGTGCAATTTAGGGTGGGGTCGGGATATCGGGTCCGACGTGGCAGGAGTGCCCGGGCGCACCGGGGCGCCCCGATATGTGCCCCATATTTGGGCTGTATATGAGGGGTGCCGGTCAGCCCGGGTGTTTGAGGCCCGTTTAAGGAGCTCGTCTGAGTCAAAAAATCATGACCAGTTAGTGACCAGACGGCCCGCCCGGGCGTACGAGGCGGGTTTGAGGCTCCCGGCTGTAGATGCTCTTAGTAACTAAGGCATGGGCACACCCTTGAATTCAAGGGGGGAAAGTTTAATTTGTGGGGAAGGAATTTACATAGGTTAAGTTATAGGAGCTTTACATAGATGTAGCATTTTCGAGATTTCACCTCATGCAGCAACTAGACCATTAAAGCCAAATCTAGCCGATCCTCTAAAAATAGAGGAGGATCAGGTCGAGTAAAGTTAGTGGAGTAAACGTTTACTTCTCTATAGGTGGCCGTACCTAGCCGATTCCCTAAACTTAGTCGGGTGACGTGCTGATCGGCGATTGGGCGCAAAAACATGGATGAATTCATATGTAATTTTTACATGGTGCAGCACGAGCACTTGAGACCATTCAGAAAAGAAGTCTATATTGATCTGATATTTATTAACGAGATCCAGCAAACTCCATGGCATGACCATATATAAGCACTCCACTCCTTGTGTTAAATCGACATACATGTTCTATTCACGCCATCAAACAAAATCACAACCATCGCGTCATGACTTGTCCAGTAGCCTTGTCACGGTCGTCCGTGCCATCCCATCGATGATCCTGTTCCTAGCCTACTAGTTTTCGTTCGTCTATTCTATTCTAGTTACGCCACTGTGTCTATATATCAAGCCAGGTTCCATGTGTTTGACTCTTGACATTGACACTCTAACTATAGTCTTCACATATTCAAAATATGAATCCTAATTTCACTCCTCTATCATCACCGTATTAACAATACCATTCAGACAAATTAGCTTAAACTATTTTACTTACTCATAACTAATTTTACACCAAATGAATGTCTTTCATGTTGATACATCTATCAACATAATAACTCAAATAGTAGTTTCATGCATAAATAGAAAGTTACATTAAGGTACACATTTGTCATGCGGTCTAATATTTTTCATTTTAATTGATATTTTTATGATGAACTAAAATTACATTTTGGTAACAAAAACCCTTTTTTTAAGTTAGTTATGGATGTTCACAAAAAATATTACATCAAAGGGTTTCGATATAAATTTAAGCAAATGAAAGTCATCACACTACTCCATAAATTAGCTATTGCCTCAATATATGCTAGTGTCCCTAAATATACATGTCCATATACTATCCTTAAATATCTACAAAGTTTCATAGTACAATGTTTTAGGGCATAAGAATAAAAACACTTGTAGGGGGTTTCTAGAGTATGTTTGTCAAGCTTTGGTGTAAGTAAATACTCCCTCCGTCCTATAATGTAAGACATTTTTTGACACTACACTAGTGTCAAAAAACATCTTACATTATGAGACTGAGGAAGTAGATAAATCCAAAGACTATGAGGTGTCCTACGGTCACCTCTTTTGTTCATGCTCATCAGTGGTCCTCAGGAACGGAAGGGGTCACCGTCAGACCTCAGTGTGTTGATTTTAGGACACCGGGAAGGTCAAGTTTAAGTACTGCCTAGGGGAGGCTAACGTGCTGCCCACAAGATTGCCACGCCATGTTTTTATGAGGAAAATTCTTATAATTGGGTCGACAAGCCCCCTAGTTTTCTTCTGAATATTTTGGTGGACAATATAAGCATTGTCGGCAAGCAATAAATTTGCCATGGCGATTTTCCCTATAAAAACACATGTGTACTTTACTACTCCCTTTGATCCATATTAGTTGTTGCTTAAACGGATGTATCTAGCACTTAAAAACGTCTAGATACATCTGTTTCAGTGACACTTAATATGAATCGGCGGGAGTATTAGTTTTTAAATAAAAAACAAGAGTTATTACTAGAATGTGGTAAGCTAGAAATCAGAGGGTGCAAATCACTTAATCACTCGAGCGAGTTTCAATGCAAGAGATTGATTACACGTCAGGATAATTATTCTCTCCGAATCGGCGTTCCTTTTGGACATGTTTCCCCTTTGGTCCAGTCTGTTATGTAGCCGTGTAAGAAGAGAAGAGGTGAAGAAGACCCTATTTCAAATAGGTGACATGAAGGCCCCTGGTCCAGATGCCCTTCGCGCAATTTTCTTTAAAAGGTTCTGTTACATAGTTGGTGAGGAGCTAGCCAATGAGGTGCTTCAAGCGATCAATACAAGAAAGATACCAGAAGGTTGGAACTGTACTAATGTGGTCAAGGTGGATAGCTCACAGGTCATCACTCAGTTCATGCCCATTAGTTTGTGCGATGTTGTGTACAAAATAATTCCGCAGATGCTTGCAAATAGGCTGAAAAAAATTCTACTAGAAGTTATTTCCCCTACCCAAAGCGCATTTGTTCCAGGAAGATTGATCACTGATAATGTGTTGGAGTGCTTTCATGCCATAAAGAAGAAAACTCATCGGTCTAATGGGTATTGTGTAGTTAAATTAGACATGCTTAAAGCATATGGTAGAGTTGAATGGGGCTTTCTGCATCATATGATGATAAAGCTTGATTTTGATGCACAGTTGGTTGAAATGATAATGGAATGTCACTAGTAGAAAAAGGGCCATTTGTCCCGGTTCATAAGGCCCATCTGTCCCGGTTGGGGAACTGGGACTAAAGGGTCGTTACTAATGCCTAGGCCTTTAGTCCCGGTTCTTATACTAACCGGGACAGATGGGCCTCCACGTGGCCGGTGCTGCGAGCCCAGGCAGGAGGCCCTTTAGTCCCGGTTGGTGGCACCAACCGGGACCAATAGGCATCCACGCGTCAGCTGTTCAGGGGCTAGGGTTTTTGTTTTTGTTTTCTGAAAGGGGGGGTGGATTTGGGGGTTTTGTATGGTTAATTAAGGTGTTTCATATATTGTGTTAGGTAGCTAATTAATTAATAGAGAGAAGTGTCCTCTCTTATCTCCGTGCTTGGTCGACGCTACGTACTATACATATAGAGAGGCCCTCGACACACTAGCTAGTAAGAAAATGAAGGAAACCATTAAGTACAGAAGTTCGTCATGCATACCGAGAGAAGTGATCGACCTCTCCTTCTCCGAGAGATTGGTCGAACAACAAGTTTTCGTATTATCTATCCGACGCTACTGGCTACATACATATACAATATGTAAGATCTCTTACAATCCCCTAGCATTTGAACTCAACTTCCACATGGTATTCTCCGGCTTTATTGATGACGTGGTCAAGAAAGAATCCCGCCAATTCCTCTTGAATTGCTTTCATGCGATCTTGTGATAGGAGTTCATTCCGCATCTGCCACGTCTAATTTGAAGAAGGGGGTTAATACATATATATGAATGAAACTCAACAGAAATGATGGTGTAATAAAATGAAATTGTGAATATTATTGCTTACGCACTTCATATTGTCTTTTAGAGTAGCCCCGCTTATCTTTGCAAGTCGCATTGTAGATGAACTCGCACACGTAGTATCCACAGTAATCATTCTTTTGTTCCTGCCACAAGCACTTTACGAGAAATAGAGGTCAATCAAACTAATAATGAAGCATTATAAATGGCATTGATGAAAGTAGCTAGAATCAACGGGAGACGCGCGCAACTAGCTAGCTAGTAGTACTTACTTTCGGGTATGTATATCGCAGCTCCTTCGGCAGTCCCGGAGCTTCTGCGGTGAACTGTTTCCAAACCCTGCAAGACAAAGAAAATAATTATTACTTGAGATATCAGGAAATGAACAAAAAGTTGCCGATATGGTGCGATAATGATCGATTGAACTTACTTGTTGAGAATTTTAGTCATGTCCGCATAGGTCTCGGGATCTTTTCGTCTCGAGTCTAAGACGGTTACTAGTCCCCGCTCAAGCTTAATCTCCAGGAGAATATAGTGAAAGCTGCGCACGCATGCATAACTCATCAATTACATTACTATAACCTTGCTCGAGTAATAAGGGAAACCGAATATGCACACGACAGTAACACTCACTTGAAGTTGTAAGGAAAGAGTATTAAATCTTTGTTTTGATTTATTAACAATGATTTGAGCAAGTTGGCCTCGGCATCTTTGGCGCTCTTTTTAACCTGAAATTCATCTATGAGATTTGTGTTAATGAACCCAATATCATACATTTCTGCTTTTCTGCACTCGACGATCTTCAATCTGCATAATATAGTGAGGATAATTATAAATACATGCAATGAAAGAGCTGAGCTATATATAGAGACTTAATGACAGAAGTAGTACTTACAGACAGTAGCAAGTGACCATTAATTTATCGAGGGCCTTTTGATTGAAGAACTGGAAGAACACCTCAAATGGAATGCAACAGATCAATTCCAACGAGGTCGTGCTCCTCTTTAACTCTCAGATACAAAGTATTCGTCCCCCCAGACTCTCTGCAGGTTTTCATGTACCAATTATGGAATCTTCGCATCATCGTTGTTAGAGATTTTTCATCTTTGACGAGAGGCTTCCCGTACTCGTATATGTGTTTGTCCACCTCCAAGAAATCATAATGTACATCGTCGGGCAGGTAATCTCCAAGATTGCTATAACCGGGCACCATCCCCGGAGCATTAGCGACGATGTCGCTAGACACATTGAGCGGGGGGCACAATTGGTTCGCTTGTTCGCCGAGCTGGGCAATTTTTTTCCCAGCTGCTCGTCGTTCTTTTAACCTTTGATCACTGATAGTACTTCCCGACCGCTCCGCTTCGAGGTATGCCATTTCAGTAACGCGCTCATAGTTGGTTTTCGGCGGAGACTTTGGTGGTTTTCTCAGGGCATCGATAGTGCGCTTTGCTTTCACCGGATCCACCTTATCCTCCGGAGGTGGATGTCTCTCTGCTTTCACCCCTTCAAAAAAGTCCTTCACTTCTTTTGCACGATCTTCTTGTTTTCTTCCACGGTCATCTCGTACGGTAACTTCTCTAGAGGCTTGAGAGGTGGACCGTATCTGTATTGCCTCCCGCCTCTGGCTGTACTGCTAGACGCCGGAGCAGACGGAGTGGCTGCGGTTGTCTTCTTTCGTGCTTGCTTACGAGGCGGAGGAGAAGGACTACGACGCGCCGGAGCAGCCGGGGCGGCGGCGGGTCTCTTCCGCCCTTGCTGGCGAGGCGGAGAAGGAGGAGGCTGGTGGCTGCTCGGGCGCGCCGGCGCAGGTGGAAAAGGAGGCGGAGTGCCGCCACGCACCGGAGAAGGAGGCTGAGTGCCCTGATCGTCACTCGCCGGAGGAGGAGGAGGCGGAGCCATCCAGTTCGGAAGGTGATGAGCTCCTTCCGCCATAGGCATGGAGTCTTCAGACAAGAACCCAGCCGAGTCTCCCCGTCACCCGTAGGGTGGTCAAGCTGGAGGTCCTCAAATCCTTCTGTGATTTCATCCACCATCACCCTAGCATATCCGTCTGGAATCGGCTGGCAATGAAAAGTTGCGCCAGGTTCAGGAGGTGCAACAGAGCCAACAGCCGCCTTGACTTTCAATTCCATCCACTGCGTCATAAGGTGGCAATGCTGAGATTCCGTGATAGCATCTACGGGGTAGCTAGCAGGAGCCGTGAAGACAGGCTCCTGAAGCAGCTTCGTGGAAGCCACGCCGCTTCTCCGCTGAGATGGCGGGGTAGCTTCGGGTGTAGCTTCGGCAGGTCGCGTGCTGCGAACTGCCTCTCGTTCCTCTAGCGCTTGTACCCTTGCGTGCAGCGCCTGTAGTTGGGTCAACTCCTTTTTCTTCTTCCTCTCCCGGCGTTTGTAACTGCCTGCGTCGGGAAATCCAGCCTTCCACGAAAGGGAGCCTGGCGTGCCTCGTGTCCGTCCGGGGTGCTCAGGATTCCCGAGGGCCTCTGTGAGCTCATCGTTCTCTCTGTCCGGAACGAATGTCCCTTGCTGCGCCTTTTCGATATACCGCTGAAGCTTCTCGATGGGTGTGTTCAGCTGCTCGTTGGTCCAAACACACTTCCCTAACGCGGTAGTAGGTGATACCGGTGAAGGGGGAAAACATCCGGGAAGTATTCCCGGTGTTTCGTGTTTTCGGGCAGAGGAGCCGGAGGGGGAAAGTTGCGGGTTCGATAGGTTAGAGGGGTGTGGCGGACGAACGGACTGCGTATCCGGAATCGTCACGTCGTTCTGAGCAACTTTCATGTTGAAAATATTTTAATCCGAGTTACGGATTAAAAGATATGATTTTTAAAAGATTTTAACAATTTTGGAATTTAATTATTTATTTAATTAATTCGAAAAATTTATTTATGACGTCAGCATGATGTCATGCTGACGTCAGCAGTCAACAGGGGTTGACTGAGTCAACCCTGACATGTGGGTCCCGTGGGACCCACCTGTCATTCTCTATTTAAATTAATTAGGGTTTAGGTTAATCTAATTACAGTTTAATTAAACTAATTAGTTAATTAGGTTAATCTAATTATGATTAATTAACTTAATTAATTCCTTAATTAATTAATTAATTTAATTATTATGTATTTATTTAATAAATATTTTTATTTTTTTTTAATTCTCTTAATTCTTTTTTTTTATTAATCGTTCTGGGGCTGGGGCCCCCGTGTCAGTGGCCTATGGCCTTAGCGGGCGCGGGCGCCAGCAGTGCGCTTATGGGCGCACCCGACCAGGGCCGAGCCCGATCGGGGAGGCGAGGCGAGGCCACCGGGGCACGGTGGGGCGCCGGCCAGGGCGGTGGCGTGGTGGCCGGCAGGGTGGCCGCGGGGCAGATGTGGGTCGGCGGTGAGCGCGGACGGGCGGTAAGTCGCCGCGGTCGTGGGACGGTAGCGGGGGGTGTTCAAAGGGGGCGGAGGACCATGGCGAGGCGCAGGGCCGAGCGCGGTCGGTACGCGGTGGACGGCGCCGGCGTCAGAGAACGAGGGAGAGAGAGAGGACGGGGCTCACCGAGCCCTGTAGTTGAGCAAAGCCTGCTCGAGGAGGAGCCGGGGCTGGCACGACGGGGGGTGACGACGAGGTGGCCGTGGCGGAGGCGTCCCGCGCGGCATCGCGGCGAGGGGGAGACGAGGACGAAGGGGCGACGGCGCCGTCGGCGGGGACCTCAGGCGACTGGCACGCCGGCGAGGTGGAGCTCCATCGCAGCAAGGGGGGGGTCGGGCGCTAGGTGGCTCCGGTGCGGTGGACGGCGACGGGCGGGCGCCGCGTGGCTTGGGGAGGCCGTCGGGCCCGATCCCGATTGGATCGGGGGGAGAGGGAGAAAGCGAGTGGGGGGAAGGGTCGAGGCGGAGGGCGACGGTGGCAGCTCCGGCGTAGTGGCCGCGGGGGTCGGCGGCGGCGTCAACGGGATCCCGATCCAGATCGGATCGGGAGGGAGTGGACCGAGCGGGGGGGGGAGAGTGGGGGGATACGGGCTAGGGTTCGGTGGGAGTGGGGGGGTTAAGCAGGGGTAGGGTGGGCCGGTCGGTTGGCCTTTGCCCAGTTGGGCTGGTGGCCAGCTGGGCCACTTGGCCCAGCGGGGGGGGGGGGTGTTTCTATTTTTATGTTTTTTTTTTTGCTTTGTTTTCTGTTTTCTTTTCTATTTTTTTTTCTTTTAACTTCTGTTTTATAAAATATAAATTCAACTCCTAAATTAATGTTATAATTTATTCTACTGCCCCAAAAAGTTTGACACCTAATAAAAATAGTTTGCATTATTATTAATTATAAAAGGCATTTAATTAATTGTCACAGCTGCTGTTTTAATTACTCTAGAGCCTTTAACATATTATAAAATTGTGGTTTCTCCACAATAATTACCTGTGCATTATTTTGTTCACTCTGAACATTTTAGTTTTAAAATTTGAAAACTTTTATTGTTTACTTGATTTTGAATTTGAATTTGAATCGTTTTTTGAATTAACGAGAGATTAGCAACAGTAATAATGGTGACGTGGCATCATTAGCGAAGGATTACTGTAGCGTGACTATCCGGGCGTCACACGGCGTCGCCGCAAACTTTGGGTGACTTTCTCCGCCTTGCAAGTCGCAGCCGACGAAGTGACCCTGCCGACGGACTAGGCGGACTCCGTCGCGGCGGTGTGGGCCGGGCTGGATGACATCTCCGGCGGTGGATCGGGACCGGTGGTGAAGATCGGGAGCAAGGATGGAGGACGACGAGGGTCCAGATGCGGGAAGGGTTGGATGGCTGCGGGAGGAGGAGGAAGGGTTCGGTGGATTTGGTGCAATTTAGGGTGGGGTCGGGATATCGGGTCCGACGTGGCAGGAGTGCCCGGGCGCACCGGGGCGCCCCGATATGTGCCCCATATTTGGGCTGTATATGAGGGGTGCCGGTCAGCCCGGGTGTTTGAGGCCCGTTTAAGGAGCTCGTCTGAGTCAAAAAATCATGACCAGTTAGTGACCAGACGGCCCGCCCGGGCGTACGAGGCGGGTTTGAGGCTCCCGGCTGTAGATGCTCTTAGTAACTAAGGCATGGGCACACCCTTGAATTCAAGGGGGGAAAGTTTAATTTGTGGGGAAGGAATTTACATAGGTTAAGTTATAGGAGCTTTACATAGATGTAGCATTTTCGAGATTTCACCTCATGCAGCAACTAGACCATTAAAGCCAAATCTAGCCGATCCTCTAAAAATAGAGGAGGATCAGGTCGAGTAAAGTTAGTGGAGTAAACGTTTACTTCTCTATAGGTGGCCGTACCTAGCCGATTCCCTAAACTTAGTCGGGTGACGTGCTGATCGGCGATTGGGCGCAAAAACATGGATGAATTCATATGTAATTTTTACATGGTGCAGCACGAGCACTTGAGACCATTCAGAAAAGAAGTCTATATTGATCTGATATTTATTAACGAGATCCAGCAAACTCCATGGCATGACCATATATAAGCACTCCACTCCTTGTGTTAAATCGACATACATGTTCTATTCACGCCATCAAACAAAATCACAACCATCGCGTCATGACTTGTCCAGTAGCCTTGTCACGGTCGTCCGTGCCATCCCATCGATGATCCTGTTCCTAGCCTACTAGTTTTCGTTCGTCTATTCTATTCTAGTTACGCCACTGTGTCTATATATCAAGCCAGGTTCCATGTGTTTGACTCTTGACATTGACACTCTAACTATAGTCTTCACATATTCAAAATATGAATCCTAATTTCACTCCTCTATCATCACCGTATTAACAATACCATTCAGACAAATTAGCTTAAACTATTTTACTTACTCATAACTAATTTTACACCAAATGAATGTCTTTCATGTTGATACATCTATCAACATAATAACTCAAATAGTAGTTTCATGCATAAATAGAAAGTTACATTAAGGTACACATTTGTCATGCGGTCTAATATTTTTCATTTTAATTGATATTTTTATGATGAACTAAAATTACATTTTGGTAACAAAAACCCTTTTTTTAAGTTAGTTATGGATGTTCACAAAAAATATTACATCAAAGGGTTTCGATATAAATTTAAGCAAATGAAAGTCATCACACTACTCCATAAATTAGCTATTGCCTCAATATATGCTAGTGTCCCTAAATATACATGTCCATATACTATCCTTAAATATCTACAAAGTTTCATAGTACAATGTTTTAGGGCATAAGAATAAAAACACTTGTAGGGGGTTTCTAGAGTATGTTTGTCAAGCTTTGGTGTAAGTAAATACTCCCTCCGTCCTATAATGTAAGACATTTTTTGACACTACACTAGTGTCAAAAAACATCTTACATTATGAGACTGAGGAAGTAGATAAATCCAAAGACTATGAGGTGTCCTACGGTCACCTCTTTTGTTCATGCTCATCAGTGGTCCTCAGGAACGGAAGGGGTCACCGTCAGACCTCAGTGTGTTGATTTTAGGACACCGGGAAGGTCAAGTTTAAGTACTGCCTAGGGGAGGCTAACGTGCTGCCCACAAGATTGCCACGCCATGTTTTTATGAGGAAAATTCTTATAATTGGGTCGACAAGCCCCCTAGTTTTCTTCTGAATATTTTGGTGGACAATATAAGCATTGTCGGCAAGCAATAAATTTGCCATGGCGATTTTCCCTATAAAAACACATGTGTACTTTACTACTCCCTTTGATCCATATTAGTTGTTGCTTAAACGGATGTATCTAGCACTTAAAAACGTCTAGATACATCTGTTTCAGTGACACTTAATATGAATCGGCGGAGTATTAGTTTTTAAATAAAAAACAAGAGTTATTACTAGAATGTGGTAAGCTAGAAATCAGAGGGTGCAAATCACTTAATCACTCGAGCGAGTTTCAATGCAAGAGATTGATTACACGTCAGGATAATTATTCTCTCCGAATCGGCGTTCCTTTTGGACATGTTTCCCCTTTGGTCCAGTCTGTTATGTAGCCGTGTAAGAAGAGAAGAGGTGAAGAAGACCCTATTTCAAATAGGTGACATGAAGGCCCCTGGTCCAGATGCCCTTCGCGCAATTTTCTTTAAAAGGTTCTGTTACATAGTTGGTGAGGAGCTAGCCAATGAGGTGCTTCAAGCGATCAATACAAGAAAGATACCAGAAGGTTGGAACTGTACTAATGTGGTCAAGGTGGATAGCTCACAGGTCATCACTCAGTTCATGCCCATTAGTTTGTGCGATGTTGTGTACAAAATAATTCCGCAGATGCTTGCAAATAGGCTGAAAAAAATTCTACTAGAAGTTATTTCCCCTACCCAAAGCGCATTTGTTCCAGGAAGATTGATCACTGATAATGTGTTGGAGTGCTTTCATGCCATAAAGAAGAAAACTCATCGGTCTAATGGGTATTGTGTAGTTAAATTAGACATGCTTAAAGCATATGGTAGAGTTGAATGGGGCTTTCTGCATCATATGATGATAAAGCTTGATTTTGATGCACAGTTGGTTGAAATGATAATGGAATGTCACTAGTAGAAAAAGGGCCATTTGTCCCGGTTCATAAGGCCCATCTGTCCCGGTTGGGGAACTGGGACTAAAGGGTCGTTACTAATGCCTAGGCCTTTAGTCCCGGTTCTTATACTAACCGGGACAGATGGGCCTCCACGTGGCCGGTGCTGCGAGCCCAGGCAGGAGGCCCTTTAGTCCCGGTTGGTGGCACCAACCGGGACCAATAGGCATCCACGCGTCAGCTGTTCAGGGGCTAGGGTTTTTGTTTTTGTTTTCTGAAAGGGGGGTGGATTTGGGGGTTTTGTATGGTTAATTAAGGTGTTTCATATATTGTGTTAGGTAGCTAATTAATTAATAGAGAGAAGTGTCCTCTCTTATCTCCGTGCTTGGTCGACGCTACGTACTATACATATAGAGAGGCCCTCGACACACTAGCTAGTAAGAAAATGAAGGAAACCATTAAGTACAGAAGTTCGTCATGCATACCGAGAGAAGTGATCGACCTCTCCTTCTCCGAGAGATTGGTCGAACAACAAGTTTTCGTATTATCTATCCGACGCTACTGGCTACATACATATACAATATGTAAGATCTCTTACAATCCCCTAGCATTTGAACTCAACTTCCACATGGTATTCTCCGGCTTTATTGATGACGTGGTCAAGAAAGAATCCCGCCAATTCCTCTTGAATTGCTTTCATGCGATCTTGTGATAGGAGTTCATTCCGCATCTGCCACGTCTAATTTGAAGAAGGGGGTTAATACATATATATGAATGAAACTCAACAGAAATGATGGTGTAATAAAATGAAATTGTGAATATTATTGCTTACGCACTTCATATTGTCTTTTAGAGTAGCCCCGCTTATCTTTGCAAGTCGCATTGTAGATGAACTCGCACACGTAGTATCCACAGTAATCATTCTTTTGTTCCTGCCACAAGCACTTTACGAGAAATAGAGGTCAATCAAACTAATAATGAAGCATTATAAATGGCATTGATGAAAGTAGCTAGAATCAACGGGAGACGCGCGCAACTAGCTAGCTAGTAGTACTTACTTTCGGGTATGTATATCGCAGCTCCTTCGGCAGTCCCGGAGCTTCTGCGGTGAACTGTTTCCAAACCCTGCAAGACAAAGAAAATAATTATTACTTGAGATATCAGGAAATGAACAAAAAGTTGCCGATATGGTGCGATAATGATCGATTGAACTTACTTGTTGAGAATTTTAGTCATGTCCGCATAGGTCTCGGGATCTTTTCGTCTCGAGTCTAAGACGGTTACTAGTCCCCGCTCAAGCTTAATCTCCAGGAGAATATAGTGAAAGCTGCGCACGCATGCATAACTCATCAATTACATTACTATAACCTTGCTCGAGTAATAAGGGAAACCGAATATGCACACGACAGTAACACTCACTTGAAGTTGTAAGGAAAGAGTATTAAATCTTTGTTTTGATTTATTAACAATGATTTGAGCAAGTTGGCCTCGGCATCTTTGGCGCTCTTTTTAACCTGAAATTCATCTATGAGATTTGTGTTAATGAACCCAATATCATACATTTCTGCTTTTCTGCACTCGACGATCTTCAATCTGCATAATATAGTGAGGATAATTATAAATACATGCAATGAAAGAGCTGAGCTATATATAGAGACTTAATGACAGAAGTAGTACTTACAGACAGTAGCAAGTGACCATTAATTTATCGAGGGCCTTTTGATTGAAGAACTGGAAGAACTCCTCAAATGGAATGCAACAGATCAATTCCAACGAGGTCGTGCTCCTCTTTAACTCTCAGATACAAAGTATTCGTCCCCCCAGACTCTCTGCAGGTTTTCATGTACCAATTATGGAATCTTCGCATCATCGTTGTTAGAGATTTTTCATCTTTGACGAGAGGCTTCCCGTACTCGTATATGTGTTTGTCCACCTCCAAGAAATCATAATGTACATCGTCGGGCAGGTAATCTCCAAGATTGCTATAACCGGGCACCATCCCCGGAGCATTAGCGACGATGTCGCTAGACACATTGAGCGGGGGGCACAATTGGTTCGCTTGTTCGCCGAGCTGGGCAATTTTTTTCCCAGCTGCTCGTCGTTCTTTTAACCTTTGATCACTGATAGTACTTCCCGACCGCTCCGCTTCGAGGTATGCCATTTCAGTAACGCGCTCATAGTTGGTTTTCGGCGGAGACTTTGGTGGTTTTCTCAGGGCATCGATAGTGCGCTTTGCTTTCACCGGATCCACCTTATCCTCCGGAGGTGGATGTCTCTCTGCTTTCACCCCTTCAAAAAAGTCCTTCACTTCTTTTGCACGATCTTCTTGTTTTCTTCCACGGTCATCTCGTACGGTAACTTCTCTAGAGGCTTGAGAGGTGGACCGTATCTGTATTGCCTCCCGCCTCTGGCTGTACTGCTAGACGCCGGAGCAGACGGAGTGGCTGCGGTTGTCTTCTTTCGTGCTTGCTTACGAGGCGGAGGAGAAGGACTACGACGCGCCGGAGCAGCCGGGGCGGCGGCGGGTCTCTTCCGCCCTTGCTGGCGAGGCGGAGAAGGAGGAGGCTGGTGGCTGCTCGGGCGCGCCGGCGCAGGTGGAGAAGGAGGCGGAGTGCCGCCACGCACCGGAGAAGGAGGCTGAGTGCCCTGATCGTCACTCGCCGGAGGAGGAGGAGGCGGAGCCATCCAGTTCGGAAGGTGATGAGCTCCTTCCGCCATAGGCATGGAGTCTTCAGACAAGAACCCAGCCGAGTCTCCCCGTCACCCGTAGGGTGGTCAAGCTGGAGGTCCTCAAATCCTTCTGTGATTTCATCCACCATCACCCTAGCATATCCGTCTGGAATCGGCTGGCAATGAAAAGTTGCGCCAGGTTCAGGAGGTGCAACAGAGCCAACAGCCGCCTTGACTTTCAATTCCATCCACTGCGTCATAAGGTGGCAATGCTGAGATTCCGTGATAGCATCTACGGGGTAGCTAGCAGGAGCCGTGAAGACAGGCTCCTGAAGCAGCTTCGTGGAAGCCACGCCGCTTCTCCGCTGAGATGGCGGGGTAGCTTCGGGTGTAGCTTCGGCAGGTCGCGTGCTGCGAACTGCCTCTCGTTCCTCTAGCGCTTGTACCCTTGCGTGCAGCGCCTGTAGTTGGGTCAACTCCTTTTTCTTCTTCCTCTCCCGGCGTTTGTAACTGCCTGCGTCGGGAAATCCAGCCTTCCACGAAAGGGAGCCTGGCGTGCCTCGTGTCCGTCCGGGGTGCTCAGGATTCCCGAGGGCCTCTGTGAGCTCATCGTTCTCTCTGTCCGGAACGAATGTCCCTTGCTGCGCCTTTTCGATATACCGCTGAAGCTTCTCGATGGGTGTGTTCAGCTGCTCGTTGGTCCAAACACACTTCCCTGTTACAGGGTCCAATTTTCCCCCAACCCGAAGAACCAAGTCCTGCAACGGTCTGACCAGCGTCGCGTCTCTGATTCGATCCCTTTATCAATGAGGTCATTCTCAGCCTTGTCCCACAACGGCCGAGCTTTCAGGTAGCCACCTGACCCCGTGCGATGGTGATGCTTCTTCTTTGCAGCATTTTTCTTGTTTGTCGCTGACATCTTCGCTGCTCTCTCAGATTTCTTTTTGGTGACAAATTCGGGCCACTGATCTTTGATCTTCTCAAATCGGCCGATGAATTCTGGAGTCTTGTCTTGGTCGACAAACGATGATTTCAGCTCATTCTTCCACCCCCTGAATAGCTCAACCATCTTCTTAAGAGCATAAGCCTTGATCATTGGCTTTTTAACTGGATTCTCCGGATCCTGCTCTCGCGGGAAGGTGAAATTTTCCTGCAGCGCGGTCCAAAGATCAGCTTTCTGCCTATCGCTGACATAAGACACCTGAGAGTCTTTGTCCTTAGGCTTCAACCATTGCTCGATGCTGATCGGGATCATGTCCCTCACTAGAACCCCGCACTGAGCATTAAATTTTTGCTTGGTCCGGAGGGGTTCAATCGGTTGGCCAGCGCGATCAATTTTGATGATCGTGTACCTTTCATCCGCGCGCAACTTTCTCTTCGGGCCTCGTCTCATTACCGAAGTGTTGCTCGATCCGGAGGGCTAGAAAAGAAGAAAAAGAAGAGAGTTAATATGTGTACATACCAAAAACAATTAATGCATCAATTAGCTATAGTCAGCACATGCTTAATTAATTAATATATATACCTGGCCGGACTCCGTTCGGTCACCGGAGCCGTCATCACGGTGTCCTTCCCCCTCCATTCGGTCACCGGAGCCGTCATCACGGTGTCCTTCCCCCTCCATTCGGTCACCGGAGCCGTCATCACGGTGTCCTTCCTCCTCCATTGTTTGATCATCGTCGTAGCCTGCTTCTTCATCCTGTCTTTCCAGACCATCGGTGCATGTGTCGTTCAGAAACGACAAGACGGCATCACTTCCGTGTGATTATCTCCCCCAACACCGCTTCTTTTGCTTCGTCTCGGGGGTGCGGATCCATAGTTTCTGCAAATATTTACAACATGGCAATTATTATTCAAACATGACAGATGGATATATTAGTGGCAAACGTTGAACTATCTAGCTAAGCACAATAAGGAATCATATTAGTGGCCTGGCCTCGACGTTTCTCTAGGGTTTGGGGTGGCCTCCGCAATGCTTCAAGGGTTTGGGGTGGCCTCAACAACGCTTCAAGGGTTCGGGGTGGCCTCGACGACAATGCTCTTTTAACTTGGTAAATTTGGGTGGCCTCAAGAGAGTTTGTCGATCGGGTAGGGGCGCGGCGGGAGGGGGTAGGAGACCGACATTGTTTTTTTCTAGGGTTTGGGTGTCTTCGAGAGTTTTGGTCGAGCGAGAGGGCCGGGGGGTGCTCCGGACGTCCCCCCTCACTTTAACAAAGAACTACCTTAAAAAAAGACTTGCTTCGCCGCGGGTCCTTCTTCATTTTTTCCTTTGTTTTTTCTTATATGTTTGTTTTCGTTTTCATTCTACATTTTCGTACATATGAAAAAAAAAGTTTCTATACAAAAGTGCACAATTTTTATGAACAAATTACAACATCTAAATTAACTATACATCTAAATAAATATAACTATACATCAGAAATTTTCCTAATCTTAAAACTAAACTAAACATAAACTAAAATAATCTAAAAAACATGTAAAAACATCTAAAAATAGCATCTAAAAACATCTAAAAACATCTAAAAATCTAATAGCTAGCACCCGGAAGGGGCGGAGGGGCACGGCGGAGGGGCCGGCGCCGGCGGGGCAGTGCAGGGGCGCGGGACAGGGGAGGGGCGCGGGAGCAGGCTGGTGCTCACAGGGGGTGGCGGGGCACGGTGGGCAGCGCGTCGAGGCCGGCAGGGGCACGAGGGTCGACGCCGTCGTCAGGGCAGAGGGCGTCAGCGGCGGCGGCGGCGACGTTGAGCAGCCTGACGGCGTCGGTGGCAGCGGCGACAGCGACGTCGAGCAGCCTGACGGCGTCGGTGGCGGCGGCGACGGCAAGGTGGAGCAGGGGCGTCGGGCAGCGACGGCGAGGAGGAGCAGGGGCATCGGGGGAAGAAGTGATGGATTTGGTCGAAACTGCTAAGTGTTTTCTTATATACCCAGGGCATTGGTCCCGGTTCATAGCAGCAACCGGGACCAAAGACCCCCTTTAGTCCCGGTTGGTTCCACCAACCGAGACCAAAGGCCTCTTTTCAGCAGCCCAAAGGGCAGGAAGCGGCGGCCTTTGGTCCCGGTTGGTGGCACCAACCGGGACTAAAGGGGTGGCATTGGTCTCGGTTGGTGCCACAAACCGGTACCAATGCACCCCTTTAGTCCCGGTTGGTGCCACCAACCGGAACCAAAGGCCTTGTGCTGCTGAGCCCGCGTCAAAAGTTTAGTCCCACCTCGCTAGTTGAGAGGGGCGCGCAGTGGTTTATAAGCCCCACTGCCGCACCCTCTCGAGCTCCTCTTCATTGCAGGCTTACGGGCCTAATTGTCACTGCTATGCCTGATGGGCCTATTGGGCCTTATGCGGGCCTGAATCCTGGCCCAGGGATGGGTTTCTAGTCGTATTCAGGCCGTGGTGGCCCAGTAGGTGGCAATTTTTTTATTTTTTCCCAGTTTTTTTGTTTTATTTTTTGCTTTATTTTTTTGTTTTGTTTCTACTTACAACAAAATACTTATTTATTTTGTTTCTACTTATATATTTGCTATTAAAGTTTCTAACAAACAAAGTTCTTTTTGAAAATTCTTTTTGCTTTGATTTTGAACAGAAAATACTTTGATAATTTTAGTTGCATCAATTTTATATAATTTTAGTTTCATAAATTTTAGAGGTTGCTTATAATGTTTTGAACAGAAAATACTTTGATAATTTTAGTTTCATAAATTTTATTTATGTTATTAAAGTTTATTTTATTTTATTTTATTTTGTTTCTACTTATATATTTTATTAGAGTTTATATTATTTTGTTTCAAATTACTTATTTATTTTATTTTATGATAATTCTTTTTGCTATTAAATTTTCATGCATTTAGTGATTATTTTGAGCTATAAGACCCTGAAATTGAAAGCATTTCAAATGAACTCTAAAAAGGTTAAAAGTTGGCATGGTATCATCATTTCACCCACATAGCATGTGCAAGAAAGTGGAGAGTGTTACGGCAAAAACTGGATGCACTTCATGTACAAAACGGACAATCTCTTTCGAAGTATCAGGGTTTCATACGGAAACTCGTGTGTTACAAAAGGATTTCATTTTTTTGAACTTATTTGAACTCCATAGTTTCTCTATGTTCAAAATGCACCATTCAAAGCCACATCATCAATTTTCAACCCTTTCTGACTTCATTTGTTATTTTTCATGTATTTACTGATTTTTTTCCAGCTATAAGACCCTAAAATTGAAAAGCACTATAAATGAACTCTGAAAAGGTTGAAAGTCGGCATGGTATCATCATTTCACCCACATAGCATGTGCAAGAAAGTAGAGAGGCTTACGGCAAAAACTGGATACACTTCGTGTACAAAACGGACAATCTCTTTCGAAGTATCAGGGTTTCATACGGAAACTCGTCTGTTACAAAAGGGATTTCATTTTTTTGAACTTATTTGAACTCTATACTTTTTATGTGTTCAAAATACACCATTCAAAGCCACATCATCAATTTTTAACCCTTTCTGACTTCATTTGTTATTTTTCATGCATTTACTGATTTTTTCAGCTATAAGACCCTGAAATTGAAAAGCACTACAAATGAACTCTGAAAAGGTTAAAAGTTGGCATGGTATCATCATTTCACCCACATAGCATGTGCAAGAAAGTAGAGAGGCTTACGGCAAAAACTGGATGCACTTCGTGTACAAAACGGACAATCTCTTTCGAAGTATCAGGGTTTCATACGGAAACTCGTTTGTTACAAAGGGATTTCATTTTTTTGAACTTATTTGAACTCCATACTTTTTTTGTGTTCAAAATTCACCAATCATAGCCACATCATCAATTTTCAACCCTTCCTGACTTCATTTGTTATTTTTCATGCATTTACTGATTTTTTTCAGCTATAAGACCCTGAAATTGAAATGCACTACAAATGAACATGAATAGATAAGTGACCAAATTAATAGTAGTTCATCATCACATTAAAACCAAAGTACATACATAGTTCAAATTGAATAACATATAGCTCTCCAGAGCATCTAGTTAAACCATACATTGAAACTATGTAAAACCTTTCAATGCAACAACAAATGCGATCATAATCACAACTAAGGTAACAATTGATCCAACGGCATAATGATACCAAGCCTCGGTACGAATGACATATTTTCTAATCTTTCTAATCTTCAACCGCATTGCATCCATCTTGATCTTGTGATCATCGACAACATCCGCAACATGCAACTCCAATATCATCTTCTCCTCCTCAATTTTTTTTATTTTTTCCTTCAAGTAATTGTTTTCTTCTTCGACTAAATTTAACCTCTCGACAATAGGGTCGGTTGGAATTTCCGGTTCAACCACCTCCTACATAAATACAATCTATGTCACGTTGGTCGGCATAATTGTCATAAACAATAAATGAACCAAATAGTTAGAAAAGGATAATATATACCACATCCGAATCATAGACAGGACGAGGGCCGACGGGGGCGGATACCAGAACCATCGCACTATATAATAACAAGGAATAATAAAAGCAAGAAAATTAGACAAGTATCTATCTCATGTAAGAATTTTTTTTCTTTCAGAAAGAAGATAAGAACAAGAGGCTCACCACGGTGGTGCCGGCGACGAGATCGGCGCGGGCGATCGACGGCGGTGAAGACGGGGACGGGACGTGACGGAACGCTAAACCTAGAAAAATCTCGGGGAAAATGGAGCTCGAAGGTCATGTTTCGAGAGAAGAAATATTAACTAGTGTGGCTCGGACATTTCATCGAACACCTCATGTGCATAGGAGGTGAGCTAGAGCACCCAAATGCCCTCCCCTCGCCAGCCAGCAAAAAACAGAGCAGGGTGGAGTGCTCTGCTCGCTGGCGATGGGCTATATATATAGGCAAATCATTTGTCCCGGTTCGTGGCTGGAACCGGGACCAATGGTTATGGGCCAGGAGCGAGGCCCATTGGTCCCGGTTCGTTCCTAGAACCGGGACAAATGGGTCCAGACGAACCGGGACCGAAGCCCGCGAGGCCCCGGCTGGCCTCCTGGGCTCACGAACCAGGACGAATGCACCTGTTGGTCCCGGTTCGTATAAGAACCGGGACTAATGGGCTGGCCAGGCCCGAACGAAAGCCCCTTTTTCTACTAGTGTGTGTCTCATCGGTGAGCTACAAGATCAGGTTTTGACGATACAGAAACCCATGAATTCACACCAACTCGAGGCCTAAGACAGGGGTCCACTATCTCCATATCTTTTTTTGCTTTGTTCGGAAGGTCTATCGAGTTTACTATCTCATGAGGAGGAGACAGGTGCTATCTATGGTATTCACATTTGCAGAAATGCACCCTCTATTTCTGACTTTTTTTCCAGATGAATTGTTAATTTTGATGAGAGCAACTACCCACAATGCAAATACTTGGAAGAGAATTCTGGATACTTATTGTGACAGCTCGGGACAACATGTAAGTACTGCTAAATTTAGTGTTTTCTTTTGTCCCAATACAAGTGTCAGAGTCAGGGAAGATGTTTGTAAGGACCTGGATATTTTGACAGAAGCTCTCCTGCATAAATACTTGGGGTTACCTACAGTGGTTGGAGTTGGCAGGAGTGACTGTTTTTAGCACCTAGTTGATAGAGTTTGTCAAAGGCTTAAAGGTTGGAAGGAGAAAGTTCTCTCAATGCAAGGGAAGGAAATATTACTGAAATCTATAGCACAATCAATCCCGTTCTATGCAATGCCAGTGTTTAAGTCACCAAAAGGAATTTGGAAATCAATTACTGACGAGATCTCAGCTTTTTGGTGGGGAGATGGAAAAGAGAAGAAAAACATGCATTGGTTCACCCGGTGGAAAACGTGCATGCCAAAGAAGAATGGGGGGGGGGGGGGGGGGGTTCAGGGACCTTCATAGCTTTAAGCTTGCTAGCTTAGCAAAGCAATGTTGGCGACTACTCCAATATCTAGAATCTCTTTATGTACGAGTATTAAGTGCTAAATACTTTCCTAATGGGGACATTCTAAAGTCTGGACCGAAGAAAGGATCGTCGTTCAAATGGCAAAGTATTGTGGCTGGTATTCAGACATTCAAATGAGGATGCATATGGCAAGTTGGTTTGGGCTCACAAATAAATATTTGGGAAGACCTCAGATCCCCTCTAGTGAATCTAGGAGAATTATCATCCCAAGAGGTGGAACGATGCTAACCAAAGTGGAGGAAATCATGGATCCTCATACGGGAGAATGGGATGTTGATCTCATAAGGTTTGTTTTTTTGCCGGTGGATACGAACAGAATCTTACAAATTCCTCTCCGGATTGAGGATATAGACGGCTTTGTAGCTTGGCATCATACCAAATGAGGAACCTACTTGGTTCGGTCAGCTTACGATGTCGAGTTTCACCATCAGTTCAGGCATCATATGAGGAGGGTGGAGACAAGGCAGTGTACACATAAACCCCACATGGAAAGACCTCTGGCAGCTTCAATTACCAGGCAAGATTAAACACATCGGGTGGAAGGTCCTTAAAGGTGTGCTGTCGTGCTTGGGTGTGCTGGCCGGACGACACATCCCAGTCTTACCCCAATGCCCAAGGTGCAGTATTGGGCATGAAGACATCCATCATACCATGTTCGGTTGTAAGCATGCAGAGGAGGTTTGGAATGAAATTGGGCTCAAGGATACTATACAGCAGGCGGTGGCTCAGGATCATTCTGGTTCTGTTGCATTGGAAATTTTTATTGAAAACCCGGGCGAGACTAGACGATCTACCTACGACTGAATTTATTTTGATTGCTATGTGGTACATCTGGTGGCAACGGCGGCAAGTTTCTAAAGGAGAAAATATATAATCACCAGATTGTACAGCTGTTTCAATCTGAGTTTTTGTCAACTAATTTTGTTCGAGCTGCAACACCGAACCACCGCAAGGAAATGCATACTTGGAAGAAACCGATAGAGGTGACTGTAAAGCTCAATGTTGATGCATCTTTTCATGCTGAGACACTCTCGGGCTCTAGCAGAGTTGTGGTGCGAGACTACAAAGGAGACTTCGTAGCTGCTACGACCTGGGTCTTGTCACACGTTAGTAACGCAGAATCAGCTGAAACGAGTGCGATCCACATGTCTCCCATGTTCTATTCCCGCTCCGATGATGTGCCTCCATCAGATCTCGCGAGATTCGATCAGATCTCGCGAGATTCGATCGGTGCTAGTCTTCGATGGATCTGTTTGGTTCCGGTCTTCGTTCGTCTTGGTTTGGGTGTTTACAGGTTTGGCAATTCCGATCTACGGCTTTCTTCATCGGCGATGACTGCTGCTCTGTGCGCTGACCCTATAGAGCCTTACCACGATGACTTCCCGACTGTATACTACAACAAGGTTTGTCTGGCTCCAGCAAGGAGGGACGATGACGGTGGCGCGCCTTCGGCTCGCTCTAGTGCTTATAGTCGACGCTAGGTGGTCTACAGACCTGGTTGTATTTTTTATAACCTCTCGTGTTCTTTGAACTAGTATATTTTTTGGGGTTTTTATCATTTATGCCACCAATTGTGTCCCACTGCTCAGTTTTGCCACTAGGATTTTCAACTACTCAAAAATGCCATCACTTTGTTAGACAAATGCTCAAAAATGTCACTGGACACCATTGTTGTGATCTCAAATCTCTTTTGCCATGTTATAATGACATAAATACCTATGGACCAGCATGCGAGCTCTTCCTCTATCTCACTACAATCAAGTGTGGGCCCCACTTGATCCCAACAGCGTTCTTATTTTCTTGTAAAATTATTCGCTTGCTTACTCCTGACAAGTGGGGCCACACTTATCATTGTGAGATAGAGAGAATTGACATGTGGGTCTAGACTTATTTTTGTCATATAACATGGTCAACGGGTTTGACGTGAAAATAACAATGTCTAATGGCATTTTTTAGCAAACATCTAACGGAATGATGGCATTTTTTAATATCTAATAGCATTTTTAGCAAGCATCTCACGGATTGATGGCATTTTTGAGTAGTTGAAATTTCTGATGGCAAAACTAAGTAGTGGGACACAACTGGTGGCTTTTTTTTTTTGCAGAGGTCTACCATAATTAGAGATGAATAGATTAGAAGTTAGTCACGCAAAGAAAAAAAGCTCGGACCAAGGGATACAACGATTTTTCACATCACACTACACATATCCATTCGCTCACAACATGGCAGCGGGGTTCCACCACTGGAAACAATAACGGAGCAACAAAAGCTCGCGTCCCTCTGCCCCTATTTTTACTACAACGTGGAAACGGGCCTCATCAGCGATAGATCAACCACTCCACGCTAGCGACAGAAACAATAATTCCATTTAGCCAATAATTAACCCATGGATCCATCTTTCCGATTACCATAATTAGCATCGGCTAGCTGGCGACGGATCGATCGCACCGGGCGGCCGGCGGGTACTGCTTCCGCTGGGGACAAGCCTGCCGGCACTGCAACCGCATGTGCTCTCCTGCACGCAGCATCGCGTCGCGTTCGCGTTCGCACGCCAAATCAGCAGCGCGCGGCGTGCAAATGCAGATGACAATGAGGACGACGGATGGATCATGGATCAGATTCAGATCTGCTGCCAGGATGTCCACCCGTCCGGAGATCTCTCCGCATGCAGATCTTGGCCGTTGCGTACGTACAGTGGCGTACGCTACGTACGTCCGTCGTATCCGTTCCATGGTCGGTCGATCTACAGGCTGGACATGCAGGCAACGCATGTGTGTGTGCCATGGATCAGCAAGCCAATTAACCAGCCCGATCTCCAGCTCCGAGAAATTCGTCGATCCATGATGGCTCACATTTTTCACATTACCCGCAGGGGTAGCATTTTTGCTTCTTGTACTTCTACTGATAGTGAAGCTTTCCCGCCCGGCAAGACCCAGCCACCACCACCTGGTTCCTCGGCTCTCCGGCCGGTGGGAGGGGGCATGGTTTTCTTCTCCGGCGCCGGCAGTTTCCCCTACCCTAGACCTAATCCGGCAGCGCGAAGCCGAAACCCTCCACGGTCACCTTCCTCCGCGTCTTCGCCTCTGCCATCGCCGCCTACCCCACGAATGAGCGATGCACATGCAAAACTCGATGCAGATCTGGAAAAATCACGGTCGGTCTGAGCTTTAACCAAGCCGTTAAATAAGCTAGGCGATCCTACAGCTACAGTGAGTCAGTGAGGCACATGCACACAGGCGTACCTACAGGCTACAGTATATCTACTGCAATAATGCACACGTACGTACGTGTACGTCCCTGCGTACGTACGTGGGCGTGCACGCTCGACCAATACGAGTTCACCCTTCTTGCCCGCTTGCTTGCTCGCTCATCTACGGATCCATCCCATGTGGATGGTAGTACGTTGCTCATCTTCTCTGGTACTCTACTCTCTGAGTACATAGCAGTACCACGTACGTGAAAGCAACTTGAAAGCAATACTATGCAAAGAAGAAAATTTGAGAGAGGAGAAAATCTTGAAGGAGCCAAGCAGGGTGTTCCTTCTAGAATAGAACATACAGCCATAGAATAGAGGTGGTCCAAGGAGGAGAGATGAGCTGCTAGCTACCAAGCTGTGGATGCATATGAGACGGATCTGCGCAGCACGCCATGCATGCATTCATGCGTGTGCATGGCCTACTTGTTGCTGCGACCTCTCATTTAGATCGACCTCATGCATGCATGCGTTCCATGCTTTGGATCCGGTAAACAAAATCTACAACCTCTGTAACTTAACGCAAGATGTTTTTCACACAAGAAACAAAACCAAAAAACGTCCTATATATTACTCCCTTCGTCCCAAAATAAGTGTCGTGGATTTAGTGCAAAAGTTGTAGAGGGAGTACCATCTACGGCGGCCATAAAGTTATCTCTCTCTTCCACCCACACACTCACTGGTGTCTGCACGCACAGTAGGCAGCAAACACGCAGCTGGCTAGTGCTTGTTGGGTTATATAAGCAGCGTGAGGGATGGAGATCGAGAGGGCAAATGGCATGGAGAGATCAACGGCCAGCTAACGTGGGTTAATTCCAGCTAGCTAGCTAGCCTGCGGCAGGCAGATCTCTCATTCAAGCTAGTCCATGCCATGCCTTTCCACAGCTTTCTTGAACTTCTCTTGCGCCTCTCCTTAATTACTCCCCACTCTCTCTGTCTCTCCCTTTCTCTCCGTTGGTAGAGAGAGACATGAATGGGGAGAGAGAACAGGAGCAGGAGCAGCAAGAAGAGGGTCAAGAAAGCTGTGGGAAGAAATGGCATATCCAGGACTTTCAATTGCAACTAATTTCCAATTGCTGGGAGCGGGAGATTTCATGTTAATCTCCACGTAAGTGTAAGTTGATTCGTATCAGATCACTGGAACTAATTAGCTCTTTCCCGCAAAAAAGGAATTAATTAACTCTAGATCATCCGTGCATTTTGATCTTCCTATAGTTCCCATACATCTTAATTTGCTTCATTTCTGACTCCTTGGCTTCTTGATTTCGTGGTTGGATTGGATGATGGTTCCTCTTTTTCTTTTTGCCTCTCTCACTTTAATTTCATTTTTAGATTGGCGTTCTTTTTGGCTCCTCAAATATAGCTAGCTGGTTCAGTTGTACTATGTGAAAGTGGTGAAGTTCGTGGAGATCTCACACATATTTGCGAAAATATTATTCGGAACCTCTCTATGTCATATGAACCCATTTTGGAAATTCAGGATAAAATAACTGTACTATAAAGTTAAAAAATTATATAAGTTGGTACGGTGCAAACTTATCCTTGTGAATTATATATACAAAAATGATCATTTTCAAGCAGCGTGAATTTGCAAATCAAGCTATTAAACAAACTAGCTAATTGCCCGTGCATTGCAATGAGACATACATAATCTAGTGGTTCAACACCAATCGTGTCCAACATAAGTCTTACACTGACGACATTCTATATTTACGTAAGATTTGATTTGATTTGAGTATCGATAGGGGAAGGCAAGGACATTTTTTATTTAGCTGACGTTTCAGTAAGATTTAATTTGATTTGGTTGAGTTAATGTAGGACATGGGGGAGGGGAATCCTAGGATAGGGGCAGTTGGATGTATGAACGACATTCCTCAGCTCTCTTTTAATAGTAGAGATTGCTATGCAGACATATATTCTTCTAGTTATTTTTGCTTTGAGCATAAATAATGATAATTTCTATGTAAACTCGTAAGGATGGGTTTGTACCAATTACCTACATATATATAAAAAATTGTATTATTTTCTAAAAGCTTATAGGATTCCCTTTTTGTTAAATACGAAAAGTATGTTCATACAAACTCAAGTTCAAAAATTATTTCTTTCTTTAGCTTTTACTACTAGTAAATATGTACGTGCAACACACGTTGATATTAGGCAGATATTAATTGCACACAAATATTAGGTAGGATATTATTTAAGTATTAGTTATGTGATTAGTGCTAAATTTATATTTAGTATGTAATTAATTACACGCTAAACATGTTGAGCGCTGACCATTGGAGCAATCTAGGTCATTGGATTGACCTGATTTAATGGTCGAGATTGGTTGGATTTGCTTCTTTGAGTCTTTTTATATTGGTATATAGATATATGTTTCCATATTAATAAAAAAATCTCGAATACGCACGAGTGTGTGTACTATATACTCCCTCCGTTTTTATTTACTTTGCATATTAGCTTTGGTCAAAGTCAAGCTTTATAAACTTTGACAAAATTTATACACAAAGATATTAACATGTACAATTACAAATCAATACCATTAGATTCATTATTGAACGTACTTTCGCATCATATAAAATTGTTATCGTAAATATTTATATTCTTTCTTATAAACTTGGTCAAACTTTATGAAGTTTGACTTCAGTCAACTCTAATATGCAGAGTAAATAAAAACGGAGGGAGTATTAAAGAAGGAGTGGGTGTGAAGAGTGACACTTGAAGGAGCCGGGCCATGTGTATATATTGGTTGTGTGCCATAAAATATATACACTATTGGATGTGTGCCATGTGCAATGAAAAATGAACGGATATGATGGCTTGGTACAGTATACACATGACAAAATTGAAGAAAAATGGGCCACCGTTGTCTTGGATCCTAGATAAGATTGTTATACTTGGGTCAGTTTCACTTCAGAAATCCAAAAAATGTACAACCGGTGCAGAAAATAATGAGAATTGTATGAGCAAAAATAATAAAAGAATCTTCACTGCCGACATTCTGAAAAGTTCTTATGGCAATCGGACAAATTGCGATGACTGCTAAAATTGCTCTAATGTCACCAATGCATCATGAGATATAATGCATACTCCCTTCATTCCACAATGTAGCGCGTATAGGTATTTTCAGAAATCAAACTTTTACCAAGTTTGTAAAAGCAATATATACATCTAGAGTACATATCATTAGATACATCATAAGACATATTTTGATATTATATAAATTTGGTATTGTAAATATAAATTGTTTTGTCTGTTGATTAAAGTTTGTAAAGTTGGACTTTTCAGAATATTTATATGCACTACATTATGAGACGGAGGAAATATATTATATTTTACTCCGCAGGATGCTTAGTAATCCGATACAGTAGTGGCCACAATGAGAAATGCACGGATACGATGGCTTGGTACGGTACACACAAGACAAAAATTGAAGAAACCGTTGCCTTGCGTCCAAGATAAGATATGGGGTAAATTTCAGTTCAGAAGCCCAAAAGATGGACAAACTGGCGTATAAATGAACGAGAACTGTATGAGCAAAAATTAATAATAATAGAAATGTTTGCCTGCCGACATTCTACAAGGCTGGATCGACGCAGCAGGGGATGTTCCACAACCTGTCAAGGTTAACTTTCGCTTTACCCCACTGACAGCCAGCCAGCCACACATGCCCAGCCAGTGACACAAGGCAGCTTTCCCCTCTGCTCACTCCACCTCCTCCTCCATCTCTTTCCTCGGCCCGTTCACCCATAGCAGCGCAGAGGGAGCGCTGTGCCCCCATCCATCTCCATCACAGCGACAACACTCCGGCGAGGACCAAGGGGAGGAAGGGGGCACTGACGCCTTGGACCCGTAGCTGCCGCCGGCCCACATTCATGTGGTGGCAGTCGGTGGCCCCTGCTGCTGCGTGTGTCAGGTAGGTAGGCTGCTTGGTCGGTGTCAGTCAGCATTACTGTTACCCCTTCCTCAGTGGAGTAGATCTCTCTCGTGTCAGACTCACCGCCTGCCCAGGAATGATGAGTGGTTTTCACCGCAAGGCAGGCCATGGCCGTGTCAGCAAGCAAGGGATCGGGATCAGTCCAGTAAAAATTCTCTCTGAGAGTGGGTAGGTCTCTAACCTGGCTGCAATGGAATGGAATGGAAGGAAGTCCAGCTAGGATATGGTGACACAAGAAGCCCAGCTTTTGGCTATTTTGTACTTGCCGTCAGCACCTTCTTAATGGAAACTTAGCAGCCCTCGTGCTGACTTTCGAAGGGGAAAATGCCATGCTGGCTTCAACCGTGCGATCTACTAGGCGCAGCTGCATAAGTTGGACAGGCATCAATCGAGCTGCACAGACAGCTAGACGTGGGCCGTGCTAGGCAAAATTTCGTGTTTTGACCCTTTTATGATATAAAATCGAGATTTGACCCCTGTTTGAATTTTTTTCGTGATTTGACCCTTTCTCCTACCGCCACGAGGCCCGGCGGTAGGATCCTATAGCCTACCGCCAGCACCTGCGGCGGTAGCAAACTTATCCACGTCAGCAGTGATAACGGCCTCCGTGCCCCCTCCATCACACCCTACCGCCGCTCCGTCTGGCGGTAGGATGCCTGAACCTACCGCCAGGTCTCTGGCAGTACGGTGCGGACATATATAAACCGCGGGCCGGCCGCCCCCACCCCCTTCTCCCCCCCCCCCCCCACCCCCACCACGAAGAACAGAGCAGTTCCTCCAACTCGCCCTCTCTCATCCCCTCCACTCCCCCCTCCGATCGTCTTCGTTTCTTCATGGATTTTGCGGATCGAGATGGCTCCGAAGAGAGAAAAATAAGCTCTTTCGATCCCTCCAATTAGTTTTAATCAAACACCTTTCGATTCGTCGCATTATTCGATTCAAATCACTCCTTTTTTGAACTAGATTGAATATTTTTTTAACCCTAGGATTGATTTAGGTTGATTCTAGATGTTATATTGTGTTAGATATGAACTCTATTCACTAGTTGGTATGGTTGTGTTAAGATGAACCCTAGTTCATATTTGATTTCAATTTATTTTTTTGATATGATGCATGTTGGAGGCATTTGTTGTGATAGATGACGCATGTTCCAATGCTATGATGCTAGTATTGGATGTAGTGTATGATGAATATTGGAGATGAATATTGGAGATATTTGTCATATGTAGTGTATGAATCCTCAAGATGAACCTAGTTCATAATTTTTTGTTATCAAAAAATTTATTATATGATGAATATTGGAGATATTTGTTGCATGTAGTGTATGTTAGATGATGGAAATACTGGATTTTGTCGGGGTAAAAATGGTGAACCCCTCAAGATGAACCCTAGTTCATGTTTTTTGTTTTTTAAGAAAATATAAGATGATGCATGTTGGATGTTGTTGGAGAAATATGTGATATGATGCATTTGAACCTTGATGAGCCTTTGTTATGCATCTATATGTCCCCTGGTTCATGTTAAAAATTCTTTTGATATGTGTATTCTAATGTTTATGCAATTTTTTTAGGAGGCCACCTCTTGCGGATGACATTGGCATCAAGTATACTATGCTTGACCCTACGTTCGACAAGGGCCATCGTGCCAGTTTTATTGAGAACGGAGTGGTAAGTAACTTTCTTAAAACAAATATTTTGAATCGATGAAAAACAGTTACTAATTGTTTGGGTCTTCATTTCGACAGATGCTCCTGCCACTGCGGATGAGGGGTCACGGGACGACCGTGAAGATGGAGTACGACGAGCGGTACGCGCCGTTCTACAGGAGAGCCCGACTGCTGGGTTTCGTCCTACAGTTCAAGCGCAAGCCGCCGGCGCTCGTCCACTCAGCTCTCACGGCTTTGGTCGATCGGTGGCGGCCAGAGACGCACAACTTCCATCTTCCATGTGGGGAGATGACGGTTACACTCGAGGATTGGGGGATGATTACGGGCCTACCGCTCGAGGGTAATGCTCTGACAGGACGAGTGGAGAGGAAGAACTGGCACGACAGGGTTGTCGCCCTCATTGGCGACTGCCCCCCAGATAAGAAGAACCGGACTTCCGGCGCCCCGCTGCCCTGGCTCCTGAAGTACCGGAGCAAGTGCCCGGAAGGGGCTGAACCTCGGGTGGTGGAGCAGTACGCCAGGGCCTACCTATGGTATCTTCTCACGGAGGTAGTGTTTCCTGACTGCTCTGGGGACATTGCCCTCTGGATGTATCTCGACTTCCTGGCGGACTGGGATGCGGGGTACAGCTGGGGGGCCGCCAGCCTCGCCTACCTATACCGTTCGGTAAGTAAATATCACATCATTGTTTCAAATATCATGGACGTGCGCTGCTTTGGATTTTGGCATCTTATCATCTACACTTGTTTTGTAGCTTGACGATGCAACCCGGAGGACGGAAGCTACGTCCGGTATGTGTGGATGTGTGTGGGGCCTCTCCATTTGGATGTGGGAGCGAATCCCGGTGGGTCGTCCGGAGAAGCTTAGAGCGCGTGCATGGACTTACTATGGCGAAGATGGCGACGATGCTCGATACCCGACCGCCGCATACGCTTGGGACGTGGTGGGTACAATCTCGGGTGAATCCAAGGCCTTGTACAAGATCTTCATCAACGAGCTTGATGCTCTGACGCCTCTCCAGGTATAAGACCTAGATTTCGAATGTGGTCGACAACACTTTCACTTGAGCTTACCACTTTTGGTGCTAGGTTAACTGGCGGTCGTATACTGACGACCGAGAGTGGGGGTTCGAGCTGAACATGATGTGCAAGCAGGACCGGCTTCTCTGGCGGTGCATCGTGCCCATGATTTGTGTCTATGCCGTCGAGTACCACTTGCCACAGCGCGTTTTGCCGCGCAGTTTGGTAAGGCGCAGCGTACACCACCCGCCGACATCGTCAAAGATACCGGTGGCTACGACCTGCACTTGTGAGTACCACCGCCCGTTCTCATCGTTACCAACTTTCGTTTTGATGTTTCATATTCTTCCTATTGGTGTTTTACAATCTTTCTTGTGCTTTGCAGGCTGAGCAGGCAGAAGAATCAGTCTATCACTGATTGGGGAGAGCAACATGCCAAATACGTGACTGAATGGAACCAGTGGAAAACTCGCAAAGATGTGGAGAGAAGAGTGATTGACTGGGAGGAGTACTCAGATCACCTGCTGTGGTTCGACGATGGCATCAAGCATCGTCTGCGCCTAAGGCCATAGTGGACGACGGCAGACGCCGAAAGTCTGTACGACGACGACTCCGAGAATGAAGCCTACAATGACAGCATCAGAGAGCTACAGGGCGGATTTAGGGAGTACGGACCCATCATGAAGAGAGTGGTAAGTTGTTTTTATCTGTTTTCAACCGACGTTTGGATAAAATCAACTTTAGTGCTACTGACTCATTTTATTCCATTGTAGTCTTCGGAGCTGAACAAAAGCATTTTTGATGCCTCTGATGCGCTTAGTTCTATCCCCGGGACTCGAGCTAGTGAGAACAAGTTGAGGGGAACGGTGAAGGTAACATGGAGTTCATTTGCTTATGTTCACCATGAAGTTGATCCATATTGTGCTTATTGTTTCATTCTCATTGCAGAAGTTCGTCAAAAAATGTCGCAAGCTTGTGGGCCTGCTTGGGTGTGCCACCTCCTCTGCTGATGTGATTGCTCCTGCAGGACCGATGCGTAGCCTCGCTTCATCGAGCCAGGCCGCCTCATCGTCTATGGCGGTTCAAGATGACGAGGAGGAGGGCGAGGACGATGATGATGAAGAGGAAGATGAAGAAGAAGGCGAGGAAGAGGGAGCAGAAGAAGAACATGGTGAAGAAGAGGAAGAGGACGATGAGTAAGAGGACGATGAGGAGGAGGAGTACGATGATCCCGACGGACCTCCACCAACTCAGACAACCCAGCGTGAGAAGAGAAATGTGCCGAAGAAGGATTGGAAGAGTCCATCCCCATTTCAGAAAGCGCGTCCTACTCATCGCAAGAAGGCAGCCGAGAAGCGATCAAAGAACAACGAGGACCGGACCGCGAAGAGGGGAAGGAAGGACTGAAGTTGCTGCCGTGTCGTTGAACTAAAAACTTGTATGTTTGCTTCGTGAACCATATGGATTTGCTGGTGAAACTGTTTCGTTAATTTGCTATGTATAACTTGGTGAAAACCTTTGTGGATGTCTATTTGCTATGTATCCAACCTATCTTATTTATAGATTTGTGGATGTGTGCTTGGTATATTAGACATATGCTTCATGTTTACAAGTGTTTAATTGTTGCGTGCCAAAAATTGAAGACAAGAGAAGTTAGGAGGTGCAAAAAATGCACTCTGGGCCACCCTACCGCCAGACACTGGCGGTGGGTCTGTACAGCCTATCGCCATGCCACCCGGAGGTAGGGTAGGGTGCCTCCCCCCACGCCCCCCTCCTGTGACCAAAACAGCCAGCAGCTCAGCGGTAGGGTTGCACACCCTACCGCTGAAAGCCCCGGCGATAGGGTGTGCAACCCTACCGCTGAGCCGCTGGCTGTTTTGGTCACAGAAACCTAACACACATGCTCCGACCCTACCGCCATGCCCTATGGTGGTAGGTTGTCTATCCCTACCGCCGGCGTCCCTGGCGGTAGGGTTTGGGCATTTATAAACCCAGCCGCCCCGCCCAACCCACCCGACCCCCTTATCCCCACCCACCCAGCCGCCTTCTTCTTCCTCTCGCCCCTTTTCTCATCTCCTCCCCTTCCCCCCTCCGATCTTCTTTGTTTCTTCACGGATTTTGCGGATCGAGATGGCTCCAGAAAGAGGAAAGTAAGCTCCTCCCATCCCCCAATTACTTTCAGTCAAATCAATCCACTTTTTTGTAGCCTAGAAAAGGTTCATTCATGTTCATGTTCATGTTCAAAATCATGAGGATCCCTAGTTGATATGATGAACCCTAGTTAATATGATGAACCTAGTTGATGAACCCTAGGTTTAGTTTTTTTTACCATATGATGAACCCTCCCTAGGTTTAGATTTTTTTTACAAATGTTGAATCCTCAACTTCTCAATTTTTTTGTTAACAAAATTTATGATATGATGAATATTGGAGTAAACAAAATTTATATGATGCAAGTAGTGGATTTGGTTGGAGTAAATATGATATGATATGATATTGCATTTGACCCAACTTGATATATGTATTTTATTTAGTTAATGATGAACTTTTGTTATGCATCCATATGTTTAGGTCTGCAACTGTGGCGCAACCATCGCCCATTCATCTCCAATGCGACCCGTCTGCCTTGCCACTTCCGTACGTGTACGAGTCCTGCCCCGAGCTTCTGCAGCCGGTCGGATCTGTCTCAGACGAGGTCCTAGAGGCGACGAGGGCAGTGCAGTGGCATGAGAGGGCAGAGCGGGTCTCCGACGATGTGAAGTGTTGGTCGCAGAGTGTGAAGGAGTGGAAGAGAGTGATTGCAGAGATGGAGGGAGATCCAACTATCCCCCGTAACCGCCGGGAAGGGACCATTGAAGCTGCCAAGCAGCACTCCAACTGGGAGCTGCGCAATTTGGGTCGGAGGATCTACTTCGAGAGCAATGCGGAGGAGAGAGCCAGGATGCCGCCCCCAAGTGCATCGGCGTTCGATATCATCAGCTGGGGAAGGGCAGAGGCGAAAACTCCAGCGGGCAAGGCAAGGTGGGAGTGCTTGAATGGTCGGATGCCGACCAGCGTTCCGCCTCCGCCTGAACCGGTGGATCCGCTGCCGTATCTGTCTCCACGGCCAGGCCTAACATATGAGGGGGGATGTTTACCCGCTCTATAAACTTGTCTTAAGAACTTGTTGCACCGTTTGTTGGTTTTGCGAAAGTTTATTGCGAAACTACTTGCGTTAGTTGGGGTTGTCAAACTATGTGGACAAGTTTACTATTTGCTATTTGCTATGTGGAACCTTTATTAATATGTGAGCTCATATTTTGATTTCTTTATGAAACTATGTGATAAAACTTTACAAAAGAAACAATCACTAAAGCTTGTAAAAACCTAAACCATGAAACAATCACTAAAGTTTTATTAATGTGTATGTGATGCCCAAGTTTAATTGTTTGAGATCTATTTTTTAGGTTCTATATCATTGCTGTGATATTGTTTTTGAAAAGAAGCAAACAATTAAACTTGGAAACCATAAAACACAGGACCCCACCGCCAAGGACCCTGGCGGTATGGTCACACAGCTTACCGCCAAACCCCCTGACGGTAGGCTACTTATCCACGTCAGCTCGGGCAAACGGCGTCGTCGCCCTCCGTCGCACCCTACCGCCAGGGACCCTGGTAGCCTGTCTAACCCTACCGCCAGGTCCCCTGGCGGTAGCGAAAGGGTCAGATGTCGAAAAAAATTCAAACGGGGTTCAGATCTCGATTTGATACCACAAAAGGGTCAAAACACGAAATTTGGCCGCCGTGCTACACTACACACACTGCGTGCTGAGCACGTAGTACCACTCCACGGTCCAGTCACGTTGGCTGTCGATGATTAATTAGAACTTGAACGTTTGAATTTTCTGTGGTCACACTCCGGGAAAGCGTATAGTATATGGTGCGTTAACTAATCGCAGGACAGTCTTTTTAGCGAGCAAGATACAGCCTCCGATCCATATTACTTGTCTTGAATTTGTTTACATAAGAATGTATCTAACACAAAACGTGTTTACGTAATCCGTATCTAGACAAATACTATGGATCAGAGTGACTATTAGATCTCTAATCGCACCCACCTGAATTTTTTCTAGCGTCTGTCACTTTTCCTACACAACACAAGGTTGAAGGTGGGGACGGCGTGAGGAACGTGAACGACGACCACGGGCCACAGCAAGGTCGATCCTTGAACGAGCGAGAGCCGACGATAGTTGGCGAAAGCAATCTTGAAACTTGATGGGTGCGGGTTAGGGGAGAATTGAAGGGGTCGTCAGAGTTGGTGCAGGTGGGGGGGGGGGGCTTAGAGGGATGGCCGCGTCGGTGGACAACACGGCGGTGGGGGGAGGTGGAGAGGAGGGCGGGGTGGTAAGGCGGTGCATGATACCACCCGCCGGCCACGGAGAATGTACGTCTGTGGTTAGGGCTTCTTCAGAGAGCGGTTGCGCAAGGAAGAAGATGAACGTGAAGCAGAATGAAGAAGAAGGCGTGCCATTGGATGTTGATCTCCAAAATAAAATGACTGGCACGAATTTTTTTTTAGCTAACTGATGTTTAGGCGCTCCCATCTCTAATAGATGCAAGAGGCAGGTAGGTGCGGGGGGCTCGGTTGCCTTGCGTTCCATAAAATTGTTGGCTTCTGCACGAGGGCCACCGAGTTTTAAGTTTCAATTTTTGAAACTTATGATTTTATCATTCGCTCGTAGCAAGATACAGTAGATGAAACTTAATGAAGTTTGAAAACCCATCAAAACGTATTCAAAATGAATCTTATTTGAAAGCCATCATCGCAAGAAACGTGAATATGCAAATGAGACTTTTGGTTCAAAAGATTTACAAGATTGAAAATCGAAAGACGAAAGAAAAAAAGGGTCGGTGCCCTCGCCCCTGCGTCTCACAAATTCCCTTCTCATGCATGGGTACTAAGGATGCGTTTGGTTACCTGCATGAATTTTGGGCACTTTGCATTTCTGGCCCGACTCGGTATGGTTGAGTGAACACAAGCAAAAATATAATGTTATGTACATAGTTTGTTTGCATGCATCCTCTCCAGCTTGGTTGAGCAAAAATACACGCAATGTTGTTCGGTTGCAAGCCTGTTGTACGCAGATGCAAAGTGTTTTTGTTTGGTTACATACAAAACACTGCTCTCGTACCTTCTTGTTGGAGTGGTGAGATTACCAGCACACACACACAGTCTTATATACAACATAGTCATAACCAGTTAAACCATAGTCATACGCAGTACATTACCGTAGTCATGCACAAAAGTCTAAAATCATAGTCATACACGGCAAAGCCTTAACCTAACAGTCTAACGCAAAAGTAAACTAACACACAACAGTAAAGATAATACCCTAAAGGTCTAGGGCAAATACCTCCTCGTGCAACTTGCACTTGGCCACCACCTCAACGCCCTTGGTGTCGAAGATGATCACCTTGAAGATGTCGAGGGTCACCACTTTGAAGGTCACGAGGTACCAGATCTTGAGTCGATCACTTATGGCGAAGGGGGGGCTCCCATTATCAATTGTGAGCCTGTCGTTGACCACCCAGACCGTGATTTTCTAGGCGCAACTGGTGTTCGTCATAAGCACGACTTATGATGGAATGGTGGTCGTGTGCTCGATGAAGCCTCTGGGAATTGGCAGGCACTCCAACCTAGGTGCAAGAATTATTTTTCTTAAGTGAGTTGGGCCTGAGTCCTCACGAAAATTGTCGTAATTCTGAAGCCTCTTGGGGACACTGTCGACTGATTGTTCTCCCGTAGGAGTGATTGGGTAACCCTCAAGTGTAAGGATGGTGTAACCTATCAATAAGTATTTCCCTCGATTGAGTACCAAGGTTTATAGAACCAATAGGAATTATCTCTGTAGCAACTACTGATCAGTACATGCACACAACATACAAAACATACTTGTCCCCAATGATTCAATAAGGTTGTCAAATGATAACCCACGAGTATAGGGGATCGCAACAGTTTTCGAGGGTGGAGTATTCAACCCAAATTTATAGATTCGACATAAGGGGAGCCAAATAATATTTGAAGGTATTAGCAGCTGATTTGTGAATTCAACCACACCTGGAGATTAATTATCTGCAGCAAAGTGATCAGTAGCAAAGTAGTATGATAGTTTTGATAATAGTGATAACAGTAATGGTCACGATAACAGTGATAGCAGTAATTTTGTAGCAAGTGCAACAGTAACAGTAGTAGTAACTTAGCAAGAACAATATAAGATAAATTCGTAGGCATTGGATCGGTGACTTGTTGGATGATATTCATCATGAAACAGTTATAACCTAGGGCGATACGGCACTAGCTCCAGTTCATTGATATAATGTAGGCATGTATTCCGTAAATAGTCATACGTGCTTATGGAAAGAACTTGCATGACATCTTTTGTCCTACCCTCCCGTGGCAGCGGGGTCCTATTGGAAACTAAGGGATATTAAGGCCTCCTTTTAATAGAGAACCGGAACAAAGCATTAACACACGGTGAATACATGAACTCCTCAAACTACGGCCATCACCGGGAGTGGTCCCGACTATTGTCACTCCGGGGTTTCCAGATCATAACACATAGTAGGTGACTATAACTTGCAAGATCGGATCTAGAACATGGATATAATGGTGATAACATAAACGGTTCATATCTGAATTCATGGCACCCGGGCCCAAAGTGACAAGCATTAAGCATAGTAAAGTCATAGCAACATCAATCTTAGAACATAGTGGATACTAGGGATCAGGCCCTAACAAAACTAACTCGATTACATGATGAATCTCATCCAACTCCTCACCGACCAGCGAGCCTATGAAGGAATTACTCACTCCCGGTGGGGAACATCATGGAATTGGCAATGGAGAAGGGTTGGTGATGACGAAGAATAAAGATCTCCCTCTCCGAAGCCCCAAACGGACTCCAGATCTGACCTCCCAATGAAGAACAGGAGGTGACAGTGGCTCCGTCTCGTGGATCGCGATAATTCTTCCTCCCTAATTTTTTTTCCTGGAAAAATAGGATTTTATAGCGTCGGTTTCAGGGTCTGCGGGGCCACCAGGTGGGGACAACCCACCTGGGCGCGCCCTGGTGGGTTCTGCCCACCCAGGTGCCCCCCTCCGGTGGATCTTGTCTCCAAAAATTCTTATTTATTGTATAAAAAATCCTCGCAAAGTTTCGTAACTTTTATTTCTGCACAAAAACAACACCATGGTAGTTCTGCTGAAAACAGCGTCAGTCCGGGGTTAGTTTCATTCAAATCATGCAAATTAGAGTCTAAAACAAGAGGAAAAGCATTAGGAAAAGTAGATACATTGAAGACGTATCATCAAACTTTTACTTGCTTCCCTTTTGGGGCATTACTTTGGAGAGCAAACTTGTGGGAGTTGCGTAGGACCCCTCTGGCGACAGTGGCCTCAAATGGTTGGTTTACACTGAGGCAGTGACTTTTTAAGGCGATGTGGTTGCGGTCCCATGGGACGGGGAAACAATTTGGCATGGCTTGGGTGGCAATCTTGTGTCGCTTGTGAGGCGGAGTTGTTCACTTGGTCGACATGCCGCAAAAGTGATGGTCAACCTTCTTGTCGGGGCGACAATCCTTGATGATTTGGTGTGACAGCTGTGGTTTGCAAGCTATTGCCCCCTCTGGAGATTTAGGTTGTATGTGACTGGGCCGGGTGGCGTTGCGGCTCGATAATGAGCGATGATGGGCAAGGACAATGCCCCTGACACTACTAGGAAAATGCTTATAGGTAGACATTTAGCAGTAGCGTGGGTTATATACCCCATGCTACTAGTATGTACCAGTGGCGCCTGGTAAAGAACGCGCTATTGCTACTTAATAACAGCAGTGTTTGTTAGCTTGGGTCGCGCTGCTGTTACGTGGGCCGCAGGGCAAAAACAATAGCCCACTTAGCTGTAGCGTTTGCTTTGAATGGGCGCTACAGCTAGTGGGCTTAGCAGTAGCACCGGCCCGTACACAGCGGTACTACTACACAAAAAGAACCCCCCCCCACCCCGCACCCCTCTCGCTCTCGCATCGATCATCTCTTCGCCCGACGATGCTGCTGTGGTTAGGGTTCCTCCCCGCCTCACCCCAGCCGACGGCGCCGCCGCCGCAGCACCCCAGCCACCACGCGCACCACCGCCGCCGCAGGTAACGCTCGTCCTCCCCTACGCAGCGCTCCTCCCCCCATCTCGCCGCCCCTACACAGCGCTCCTCCCCTCTCTCGCCGCCCCCTCTGTCACCGCCGAACGCTGTCGCTGGCCGCCTCCCCACTCCCCCCTGCTACCCCACTATCCTACTGTTAATTAGTATCACATATGGATTAATAGGATTAGTATCACATATGCATCTCTAGATCCTATTGTTAATTAGTATCACATATGGATTAATAGGATTAGTATCACATATGCATCTCTAGATCCTACTGTTAATTAGTATCACATATCATCTTATATGTTACTAGATCTTAGGATTTGGCATGCACACTTGAAGTGTTGTTCTTGAAGTGTTGTTCGTATATGCTTTTATGGGCTGTTAAGTCAAGCGAGCACTTGAAGTGTGCTGGCCTTTCATGATTCAGGGGTTGGTACTTTGATTTTTAATTAATTGTAATTACTTGGGTTGTTAGTTGAGTGAGCATGCACACTTGCATTGCCCCTTTTATAGGTAGTCTTATCTTGCTATAGGGACTTTTTTTTAAAGGATGGTAGCCACCAGATATCCAATTCGGCTCCAGGGAGCATTTGCTCTTACACGCTCAAAATGGTTTTGCAAATGTAAAAAAAGGAAACCAAAAGTTTAGATGTACATGTTCATGTACAAATGTTATATGTAATTTGAATCCAGAGATGCTCTCGGCTCCATGGGCAAAAATCTGGCCAGAATTTGGCTGTTTTTGAACTACTTTTGCTTGTCTGCTTGCGCAATAATGGCAATATGCCATTTATCTTATTATTCGGCTCTGTTTGGGTTACATGATCTCTATTAGGTTATGACTGTCTGAACTGAACTACAATTTAGTTGTTATTTTGTTTGCCATGTGAACCTGATGTGTATTCTCTATGGTGTGAACCCGATGTTTCCTATTTTCCTGTGTATATTATTCAAAATCTGTCAAATTCTAGCCAATTTCAAAATCTGTCAAATACTATTTTGCGCTTTTTTGAACATTGCTATTCTAGAAGGTGTTAGTAAGTTAATTGAGAACTTTATGTTTACTTTAAGTTAATTGAGAACTATGAAAATATAACTGAAGAAGAACCAAAAATAGCACATAGCACATGCTACTGTTTTTCTTTCCTGTGAAGTGGATCGTTAATCCTTTAATCATATTGCTTTAGGAAAATGGCGCCACCACCACCACCATGTCGACTGTGCAAGTCAAGGTGCGCCAGCAGCCTTGCAACCGGCACGATGTTCGGCATCTACTTCCAGTCGAGTTTTCTTCATGCGGCGGTAACAAATTATATGAAACTTGTAACCACTATTTTGTTTTTAGTGTTATTGGCATTAATGCATTGTGTATATATCATTTTGCTTTTTTTACACATATCGTCCCATGCAATGTGAGGTTGGAATTCAACAAGCTGACCGGAGACACTGTGACCTTTGAGACTCCTGGGGGCCCCTACACTCTGGAGGTCGAGAAAGGACGAAATATGACGCAGATGGGAGGAGATGGATGGGTCCGTTTCATCGCCCACATGCGTATCACTGGTGGTGAGTTGATCAGCTTCTCCTTCAGAGCAGAAAGACCCAAGCTGGTCGTCATTTATGTCAACAAAGCGGAAGATGATGAGGACCCACTTGATGAAGCCATCGTAGCTCAAAGAATGAGGCTCAGCGAGGAGGAGGTGTGCAACCTATGGGACATAATTCCGCCACGTGCTGACTTCGTCGGGGTGCCATTCGTGACCCGCCTGACAAGTACCATGGTTGATCGGCATGTCATGGTATGTTGCATTTACTGTAGTAATTTGATGATATGCTTTATTGTTATACTTAGTGTAGAGTTCGATGATATGCTTAGTGAATCCGATGATATGCTTAGTGTAGAGTCCAATGATATGTTGTGTAGAAGCTAGCCGATGATATGCTTTAGTGTAGAGAGTATGACATGCTTAACTAATTAGTGTAGAGTCCAATGACATGCTTACTGTTCGATCGATGATATGCTTTAGTGTGTAGCTAGAGTCCAGTGATATATATGCTTAGTGTAGAATCCAAAGAACTGTTAATAGTGTAGAATCCATATATACTTATTAGTAGAATTCATGCTTAGTAGAAATGCAGCACTGTCTTTTGATAGTGTAGAATTAATGTGTGAGGCTACTTATTAATTGATATGTTTTTCTTATTCAGAAATTGCCAAAGAGCCTATCTGTGAGTTGTGGTATCACGTCTAATGAAGAAGGCTCTGCTGGAATACACCTTACCGCGAGGGGCTCAGTCACCACCTATGCATACGGCGTGGACACGGACCGTCGCACACACTTAAACTCGGTTGGGTGGAAGAGCCTCCTCGTTGGCAAGAATCTTCATGTTGGACAGGCCATCCTAATTACTATCAGGAACACCCACCGCCAAGGCTTGAGGATGTTGATCGTCATCGATATCATCTAGAACTACATATGCGTGTGGCTGTGGAACCATATATATGCTAGTATGACTACCTAGTAGACTTATCAACTATGATCTATCCATGCATGTTGACTATATATGAGTACCTATAATGTTTGTGAGATGGTGTGGTTATATTAAATCTGGTATTGTTGTTAATGTTTGTGAGATGCATGGTTCTGTGAACTTAATTTATTTGCACTGGACTTGTCTTGATTTCCATCCATGAATATTGCATCTGACTTTTTTTTTAATTTCCATTTAGTTGGTTGTAGCGTGCGGAGCAAACAGGGCGCTACTACTACGTTATAGTAGTAGCGCCTGGGAAAATAGGAGCGCTACTACTACTTAGATAGTAGTAGCGTTCGTAAAGAAAGAGGCGCTAGTACTAAGTATTTTAGCTATAGCTCTGGTTTAAAAACGCGCTACTGCTAAAAAATAGCTGCAGCGTCGTAGCAGTAGCGCGGGAACCTGCGCTACTAGTAAGGTTTTCCCTAGTAGTGTGAGAGAGGTAGTATTGCTAGTCCATGCATGGTTTGGTGGAGCAAGTGGCTTTAAGAGGTTATCAACATTAAGGGTGTCGACCTCGTGTCGTGTGTTCAACGTGATCATCCTTGATGTAGGCCGCCAACATGTCGGGCGTCACGGTGTGTATGATTTCATGATTTTTAGGCTTCCTGGCCTCCACGCGCGCACACGCGCGGGGGGGGGGGGGGGGGGGGGGTGTGGGAGGTCCGCTCCTTCAATAGGAGCCACAACTTCTATCTAACATGGTAGGAGGTGGGCTAGTTCGGAGGAACAGATTTCACGTTGATTTATGTATGTAGTTAGTGTCACTTGTTGTGTTTGTTGCCCTATTAGTGATAGTGAGCTAGTCCCAAGGTGTTTCAATTCTTAACTAGTCTTGGCCCTGTTTGTAACGGTCTTTTCCTTGTTTTGCGCAAATTATAACTAGCACCTTCTTAATTGATGAACGTGCAAAGCTTTTGGCTTAGCTTTAGAAATAGCAATTCATCATCTAGAACATCACACGTCGACACAAAATCCTGACTTCCCTCTCAGATATGTAGAATGGATTTCCTATTGTACTTGAAGGGAGAGTGTGACAAGATGCATTGCAACTCGAGGATGGACGAAGGTATGTCAAGATATCATCCTCGAAAGAGGTGGTGTCATAGACCATGGTGGCATGGTGGGCGTCGACCTCATGTCGTCAGTTCGACGTGGTCATCCCTGATGTTGGCCGTCAACATGTCAGTCATCCCAAAAATACAAGAAAATTTCCAAAAATTATATCAGAAGAAAAGGAGCTAGGAGCCAGAAGATAGGCCCGAGGGGGGTATACGGCCTCCACAAGCCCCCTGGCCATGTGGAACCCCTGACCACCGCCTTCTGATGCCCTTCGGCCTATATTTTTCATCGAACATAAAAATCACTAACAGGTTTTATGGGATTTTTCTACCCCCATCTCGACGAGGAACTGAGGCAGATCACTTTCGTCCTTCGGCAGGCTGATTCTGTTGGATATCCATCCCTCCGGGAGGGGGAATTTAAACCCATCGTCGTCACCAATACTCCGATCATCATTGGCATTATCATCTCCATCAACATCTTCATCGGCACCGTCATCTCCATCAACTCCCTCAACCTTAGCTTTCCGATCTACGTACTTTTACCACATATCCTTTGCTGAATATAGTTTCTAGTGTTGATTACTCATTGTAGTTGATGCTTAAACCTTTTATTGATGAAAGATTCATATGTTCAGATTGTTATTCATATATCCATCTCCACTAATCATGATTCATATGATGTTATGTGAGTAGTCCGTTACGTTCCTAAGGACATGGGATAAACCTTGTTGCTATTAATCAAGTGAAGTTGAATCTAGTTCTTTTTTGGTATTGTGCTGGCATGTAATTCTCTAATATTGATGTGTGAACATAGACTGCATATCACTTCACCTTCATGGTTCTAGAGGAGAGCATTGTGTGGTTAGTCTATTCATGGTGAGTGGTTGGAGTGTCAGAAATTACAAACAAGTTTATGAACTATTGCATGAGGAGTTGCGGGTGCTCGGATAAAGGGTATAATCATAAGTATGTTGTTTGTTCAAGTAAAAACATCACATTATCATAAGTTCCACGACACACCAAATTAACAATGAATGGTAACTCGGTAAAACTTGATGAAAGCAACTTGGTGAAACTACTATCTATCCTTGAGGGAGATTTGATCTCTATAAGTAAAACCACCAGCTTGTTGTTAGTACAATTAAGGATTGTGCCACTTGCTGCATCTTTATACTTTTGTTACCATTTAATTTCTTGCAATTACTCCTGTGATCAAACAATCCATCAAACACTCTTTGCAGCCACCCACAAAAAACACACTCTTTGCAGCTTTTACAGTGAATTCTTACAAGTTCCATCAACCAATTCCTTCAACTTCTTGTTGCGTTTGAAACTCTTACATATCGAAAAAGCTATGATAGATCTCCTACACTTATGTTATGGATTATCAGACATCGAAATGCATGTGTAGGCTCCCTGGCCTATATGAGAGCGTCCCAGGTCTTCCGCTGCCATAGGAGAGAAGACCCGTAAAACTTCCATAGGTTGCCTGTAGGTGTAGGATTATTGACGCATGCCCCTACAAATATATTCATGGATTCTTTTCTCCAGTAGAGGTAATTGTCTGGCCAGTTCAGCGGAATGGATTTCCGTGTTGCTTTATGTGTGCATGTAGTTGGCGTCCATTTCTTTGTCAGCTAGAATGGTCTTGTCCAATGGAATTTCGGTACTCAGGCCAACTCCACCGCGTGACCCAAAACGGAAGTCCGGTTTGGCCGGATTTTGTCCCTTTGCGGCGGCAATGGATTCGCCCATGTCCGTGTTTGTCTGATGGATCGTGGGTGCGCCCAATGCGCGGCCGCACCCCAAAACATATCCGGGATGGACGTGAATAAAAAAAACTAGAATGAAATGACTAAAAAAGTAAATAAACGCATTTAAAAAAACGTAAAACATATATAGGGGTCACGGCCACAAAACGGCCCAGTTTCTCAGTCCACTTAAACGGCCCAGTTTAATAATTAACTAAAAACAAAATAAAAAAAGCCTCCCGCGCGCTCCTGCCGCGCCCGTTGATGCCGTGGCCGTGGCCGTCTTCACTGGCCGCCGGTGTCGTCGTCGTCGCTGACGAGGTCGACGTAGGCCGGTCGCGCTCGCCGGCGGACGTGGGCGCGATGGAGAACGCGGGCGGCGCGGGGGCCCGGCGTGGTGGCGATGGCGACGCGGGCTCCTCCTTCTTCACCGAGCCGCGGCGGCGTCCCGACGAGAAGCCAGCCTCGCGGCCGTGCTTGCCTTTGCGGCCGTAGTTCCATAGCCCCATGGATGCGGGCGGCCGGTCGGCGAGTTCTTGGCTAGGGTTTGGGACTGGGGCTGTCGGGTTTCGAGAAGGCCGCGGGGTGGCGTGGGGCAGTGTGGACGACGACCGGTCCACGGTTCCCACTTAAAGAAGGACGGCGACCTTTCGATGTGCGGATGACAGATGGGGCCGCCCGCTCGGGCGCATTGATGTGGGCGGGTGGGAGGTGGGCGGCCACCTGCCACGCGGCCCCGACGCGGATGAGGCGCGCGTCCGTTTGGTGTTCGCCGCGACCCAAACCCGGCGCAAGTTTGCGCTCGAAATGGGTCGGCCCGGACACAAAACGGACAAGATGGGTCCGGGCCGTCGCGCGCTGGGCCGCCTCGTTTGTCCTTTTTACCTCAAACGGACGGGGCCGGACAGGACGGGCGCGGGATGGAGTTGGCCTCATGTGGGATTGGCTCTATTTGTTTGTACCAGGTCTTTGTTCGATTGTTCGTAAATCAACCGAACAAAAATCTTTTTAATTATTAATTAATAGAAAAAGGCAAAGCTTTTCCTCCGCTGGCTCGTCGGTGGCCGGCACAGTTGTGGCACCCATCGACATGCGTCAGCATCTCGTTCTTGTGCAGGTTCAGGCGGCGACGTCCCGTGGAAGGCGCGTGCTTGATCTGGCGGCATGACCCTGCCTAGGGGGATGACCACGTCAATTGAGGCAGGGTGGAGGATGGCGGGGTGGTGGCTCCGGGGACGTGGTGAGCAGATCCATGACATGGCTGCAGTGACAGCGATATGTGAGGTGGCTTCAATGGTGGCCAGATCTGATAACCAGCTTACCTTCAAGCGTCCCTTTCTCCCCCATCTAAGTACGTGGAACAAAGGAGATGTGGCAATGGCCGGAAGCAGGACATCATGGGCTTTCACCTGCATCCGGCATCTTCTCCAACAGATCCACCTAGCGAGACGTCGTCGGCCGGCAGTGAGGTTGTTGGTTGTGATGGGTTGGATTACAAGTTTGTGTGTACTTCGGGTGAAAACCCACGATTTTCCATTCGGATACATCAAGCAATGTCGGCGTGCGAGCGTCGTGCTCTTGTTGAATGTGTTGGCTCGAAGCTTGGCTCTACAGATGAAAATCTCGTGTTTGACTCTTTTTTTATCATACTTTCGTTTAGTTATGCCAATCCGTTTGGCATTGATGTTAGTCTTTGCTTCTTTTTTTTAGAATAGTCTTTGCTTGACATCATTGAATAATCAATAAGATTGTTTATGTGTGCATCACTTCATGAAGAGGAAGCGGAGAGCATTCCCCTCTTTTCAAAAAGAGGAAAACTAAAAACAACATACCGACACAAAATCACTGACTTCCTTGCAGCTCTATCCGGATGGATTTCGTGCTGTACTTGGAATTGAGGGCGCGACAAGATGCATCGACCCACAGGCATAAATAACATACATCGCCTGATCACTCAGATCTCATAGGCGCGTACACTACATCCTCTCCCCCATCCATCAAGACCGGTCGAGCGTGCGTGCGTACGTGCATCCTAGACAGACAGGACACGTACAACTTGCCAAGAAAGCCGACTGTTGAGGGTAAAGGAAGCCATGCACATGCCAGTGCACGCTTGCCCAACACCACACTCAATCCAAGCTACTACCTGCTAGGTGCAGCAGCAGCAGCAATGGCAACCGCGTGCAGTGCAGTGCCCAACTGTTCAGCCCCATGGATCCATCCATCCATCCATCCATCACACCTTGACCTAGCTAGCTACTGAGTAGGAGTAGCTTGGTGTAAGTGAGGTGAGGTGATGCATGAGAGCAATTCATTCATGCCTGTCTGCCTCCGGCAGGAATAATGGTCACCCCATGCAGTGGCCGGGGCGATCTGGTACAAGGGCGCGAGAAGTCAGAGAGGTATAATTGGGGCGCAGGGGAGACAAGGACTGGCCGGGTGTGATTTGAGGTTTCATGGAGTAGTAGCAATGTCAGTAGTAACTCAGTATGCATGCTCTCCTTTGCAGTGCGGTGCAGCGTCTTTTCTCTTCCGCCCTGTTTTCACGGCCAAAAGATCTCCTGGTCGTGCGCGCAGCAGCACGTCAAGTCAGATCAGGCTGCTGCATTCTCATAGTATCTAACGAAAGTTATCTTCAGATTAGCTTTAACTGAAGAAAAATCTTCAGACTAACTAATGAGAAGCCACTGTTTCTCGATTTTTACCATGTCATCGGGTATACAACGGTAACGTTAGCATGCCACTGTCGAGGCCAAAAATATACGGGTGTATCTAAGCCTTTTTGGGACGGAGAGAGTACAAGCTAAACATTTCTTCAAGACAGTAGAGACGGTGACATGCCAATATGATAACTTACCAATCAAGCATGCATTGCATGGTGAAGCCTGGCCGTGGGAGCGAAATGATGGTTTTTTATTCTTCGGGAAACAGAGACACACATATGGTTATAAGTTTATAACTAAAGAGGCAAAACACTTGGCATTTTGCTGCAAACATGGCAAGGAACATAACTGAAACCTGAGGAACTACTGGTACTATGCAACAATTAGGAGTCAACAAACCTGGAAACAAACAAGCTGCAAGTTAAGAAATCGTAAAATTTGCTCGGGAATTAGTAGAGATGACGAGAAACGGACGGTAATGAAATTCTGATCTTTCCAAGAGCCGACTGCCACATGCATGTACATCTGTAGCATCGTAACTAAATGAGAAATTGCACACATCTCTGCCTGGTAAACATACCTTCATGTGACGAGGAATTGCCTCTCTCTCGAAACGCATCTACGCAGAACAATTGGCCTCTCACTGAGACTTCCCACAGCTTTATTGAACTGCCCGGCCGGCCTCTCGATCGCGCAGCTAGCAAGCCGAAGCGATCTAGCGAGAGGCAGATCCATGCGCGCATGCAGTTCAAGAAAGCTGTGGAAGATCACAGAGAGGGCCATGCAATTGGATCCGCCCGGGCTGGCCGCTACCATCGATCATACAGGACCGGGAGCAGTCTTCACGAGGGATTTGGGGGCGGTGAGGGAGGAAGACAGGAAGAGTGGTAGAAGGGAAGGAGTAGATCGACGGTGGTGCTTTCTTATAGCACCGAGATGAGAGAGGAGGTTTGGTGTTGGTGGGGAGGTGAAGGACCCCGATCCCAAGGAGAATATATGTGGGCACCTAGAGGCAAGGGAAAAAGAAGCTCTTCCTTTTGTTCCGGCTTCTTTTTTGCACATCAATTCAAGCTTTCAAGGGCTTTATGATGGGAGCAACCCTCTCCCCAAACTGCTACCAACCCTAATAGCCATCCAATCTCTCCTCCACTCCACCGTCTCGGCCCCCCTTCTCTCCCCCTTCCGGAAACTTCATCGATGGCCAGAGGAGTGTGGACACCCCTTTCATTTTTTTTCTCTCTCTTTTAGTTCTTGTACGTCATCGACAAGGTGGTGGTGGTGGATGGCTGTTGAAATAAGATCTCTTCGGTCTCTCCTTACCTCGATGATGCCCGATTTGGCGCTAAAGAGGGACCTGTGAGGGTAAGTTTTTGCCAAATATGTCAATTCTCTTCAGATCTTCCCAGTTGACATGTTAATCAAGTGAAGTAGTTGGTTGGCTCTTTGTGTTGTGATTTCAACCTCTTCCTTCGATATATTACGTGCCATGGCTAATTTCTCCAACCCTCTAGACTAGTGGTGAATGATTGCAAGCCTGAGTTACATTTTTTTTTCCAACCGGGCTCACACCCCTTTCCATTAATCGCTTAACGGAAATATTACAGTCTCAGTTGTTTTCAAACCACAGCACACTAAACTACCCGAGACTGACTAAGCAAAAGGAGACCGAAAGGGGAGAGCGAGTTGGGGCATCAACAGGAAACCCGCAACAAATGACTCTAAAACGAGTCATCCACCACGGGGCAAAAACCTGTTGACACCTACCATCCCAACCTCGAAACGAACAGCACGGCGACCACTTCGCGCATCAGGACTAAAATACGGGACACCACCACCAAAAGGAGCCACAGAACATCTCAGCGGGCATCAAACCCCAGTGAGATCAAAGACATCACAGACTACAGTCCAGAACAGCTTCAAGCCCCCACGCCATTCCCCAGCATGGGCCTTCCCCTGGGAGTAGAACGGTCCGCCAAAGACGCAGCCACGCGCACCATCTTCTGTACTCCAGCCTGGACTCTTTCCTTGTCAATCCCTTTCAGAAGACCTGACCAATACATCAAAAAGGAACACACAGTGAAAACAGCCTCCAACGAAGAGCGAATGATACAGTTATCGAAGGTTGCCTTGTTACGGGTGCACCAAATACCCCGACATATAGCAGCAACCATAGTCATGTAATGCTTTTTGCCCCCAGGAAGATATTTATAGAGCCATGCCCAGCTCTGCCAAATAGTTTTAGGAGTACAGGATGTTCCCAAAGCAGCCCCAATCACCCCCCAAATAGAACGGGCAAACACACACCCAAAGAAAAGGTGATCAGCAGTTTCAATATCATGGCAGAACGAACAAATTGGATTCCCTGGCCATTTTCTTTTACGCAGGTTGTCCCTGGTAGGGATGGCATTTTGAAAAAGTTTCCAAAGGAAGATTTTGATCTTCAGAGGAATCTTAGCTTTCCAGATCCACTTGTAATCAGGTCCTGATAAATCTTTTTCTAACCACTCGTAAACAGATTTTGTTGTAAAATCTCCTTTGCTATTAAACTTCCAAACAACTTGATCAGGTGAATCATTCAAAGGTAGCTTTTTAGCCCCATCCACCACATTAGCCCACTGATCAGATAACTCAGCAAAGAGATTACGCCGGAATCCCATTACAAAGTTACTAGCAGCAAAATTCGCTAAGGTGCATTCTTGCTCTTGACAAATATCATATAGAGCAGGATAGCCTTCTTTCAAAGGATTCTCAGAAATCCAGGGATCGTGCCAGACCCTAGCCAGATCACCCATATTAATGCGGATCCCTCTACCCTCCATATACACCTTTTTAACTTTCATAATAGCTTTCCAACAAGGGGAGTCATTAAATCTGATCTGTACATTAGCCACCGTTTTGCGCTTAAAGTATCGAGCCCGCAAGATCTTTTGCCACAGTCCATCACCTGACTCCAACTTCCACCACCATTTAACTAGGAGACTAATATTCTGTTTATGCAGATCCTTAATACCCAATCCCCCTTTATTCTTCGAGCGACAGACTCTGGACCACTTAACCCAGTGATAGGCCCGCTTATCTTTTTTCCTCCTCCAAAAGAAGTGCCTACGATGTTTATTCATCTTCTCAATAAATGTTTTGTTAAGGAGGAACATAGACATGAAGTAAGAAGGAATCCCATCTAGGCTAGAGTTAACCAAGGTTAATCTAGCACCAGACGAAGCAACATAATTAATCCAGGCAGCCAATCTCTTTAGAAGCTTAGCATCTAGGAAGTCCCAGTCCACAGTTTTAAGCATGGCATACGTCACTGTGACCCCCAAATATCTCATAGGAAACTTGCCAATCTGGCACCCAAACATCCCAGCATAAAATTGATCAATATCATTATCCCCACCGATCGAAAAAACCTTGCTTTTATCAAAATTAATTTTAAGCCCAGACATCAATTCAAACAAATAGAGAAGCAGCTTAACATTTACTGCCTTGTCCACATCATGAGAGAAGCAAATAACTGTATCATCTGCATACTGCAATATCCCCACTCCCCCCTTAATAAGATCAGACGCGAGCCCCTCGAACAACTTATTTTTTTGGGCAGCCAGAACCATCTTGGTCAGACACTCAGCGGCCATATTGAACAAAAAAGGGGAATGAGGGTCACCCTGACGCACCCCTTTGGCACTTTGAATATAGGGCCCGAGCTCATCATTGATCTTGACACTAACCGTGCCATCACGAAGAATCTGGGACACCCACCCACACCACTTAGGATTAAAGCCTCTCTTACTATGACAATCAAGAAGGAAATCCCAATTGACCTTGTCATAGGCTTTTTCGAAGTCAAGTTTAAGGACAATCCCCGTCTTTTTTTTCACATGGGTATAATGAATGACTTCATGTAGCGACAGGATCCCGTCCATAATGTCCCTCCCTTTTATGAAGGCATTCTACTGTATACTAAACAGTTTGGGGGCATATACACTCGCTCTCCTGTCCATGACCTTGGTGATCAGCTTATAAGGGCATCGCAACAAGCAAATAGGTCTGTACTGCTGAATTCTATTGGCCTCCGAGGTTTTAGGCAAAAGGGTGATAATGCCATAATTCAAGCGTTGCACATCTAGCCTGCCCTCGTGAAACCACTCAAAAATCCTAAGGAGATCCATACAAACAACATCCCAGCAGTGCTGGTAGAAATCAGCAGGTACACTATCAGGGCCAGGTGCACGATTAGGCTCCATAGCAAAGAGAGCAGCTTTAATCTCCTCAAGGAAAAAGGGTTTAGTTAACTCATCATTATCACTCAAGGATATATTCTCCTCAATAGACCACAAGGATGTGTCAACACTACACATATTACCAGGTGCAGGTCCAAACAATTCCTTATAAAAGTCAGTAGCATGGGCTAGTAAATTCTTGGTCCCCTCAATAGTAACAGAACCACATTCAAGAGAACGTATCATATTTTTCCTGCGTCTCCCATTGGCCACTTTATGGAAGAAATCGGTGTTATTATCACCTTTCAATAGCCACCTTTTGGTAGATTTTTGATGCCAGGATGATTCCTCTTCAAGGTATATACTATTAAGTTCCACCAGGATATTTAACTTCCTCGTATACGCCTCCCCGCACAGATCATATTGTTCTTCTAACAGCTCCAACTCCTGAAGCTCCAATCTAAGTAGATTCTTCTTAATCCTACATTTGCCAAAGTTATTTGAGCCCCACCCTTTAAAAAATTTCTTCATCCTCTTCAACTTAATGTTCAACACATCAATAGGATCATCCGTGTACACAGGCCTAGCCCAGATTTTAGAAACAAGCGGTAAGAACTCTGGATTGCTCAACCAGGCGTTATCGAATTTAAAACATCTATTGCCGGGGGCCCTGGATGAAGCCACGCCCCCATCCAGCAGCAAAGGGTTATGATTAGATAAATCCTTGACTATTTTAGTAACCGACGCCAACGGATATAGGTCTTCCCAATCGGAGGACATCAAGACCCTATCAAGTTTTTCCAAAGTGGGATGTTCTTGTTTGTTAGACCATGTGAAGCACCCACCGCCCATAAAAATCTCCCTCAGGCTTAGTAGATGGATGACAGCGTTAAAGACATCCGAGAAATGTGATAAAGGGGTCTTTTTATTTTTTTCCCGCAGTGTCTAATGATGTTAAAATCACCACCCACCAAATAAGGAGTTTTAATCCTATGACAGACGGAAGACAATTCAGCCAAAAATTCAGGTTTATTTTCATCGTGGGCTGCACCATACACCACCAACAGAGCCCATTCACATCTCTTAACCTTGTCAAAGAGATTAATCTGCAATATATATTTACCACGCACAACATCTATAACCTCAAGTGTTTCTAGTCTCAATCCACATAATATCCCACCAGACTTCCCAATCGATGGGATCCATTCCCATCTAAAATCTGAATGGGGGTCAAATCTCCTAAAAAGGAGGGCTTATAATCTCTTTTCATGGTCTCTTGCAAACCAATGAAGTCCACTTTATTGGTATTAATGATATCCGTGAGGCAGGAAGCCATACCACCTTTTCCTGCCCCCCTACAATTCCAAAAAACCCCTATCATTTATAACGTCCAGGTTTATCTCTCACCCTGGTAGGCCTACTAGGATTCAGAGTAGACCTATCCTCAGCCTCTTTTTTCTGTTTTCGAGTCACGGGTCTAATTGTGATGTTAGGAGACGAAACCACAACTTTATCTTTCTTAGGGGATTTTTTCTTTTTTCTCCTGGAATACACAGGAATAAATGGGGCATCATCTTCCATGTCCTGATCATCCCAGGTTAAGGAGAGAGGAACAGCATTGCCTAAGCCATCTTTGATGGTGATATCCCTAGGACTAGTTACTTTCTCATGCAGCACTTGCCTAGATATTTCAAGTTCACGAAGGATATTAACAGTATTGAAATTATCATCAGGTATATTAACCCCCATAAGCGAGGCACGGATCATGATGGCTGTGTCAGACAGAACAGAGAATTGGTTACCAGCAGGGGGTGAGGAAGTACCTTCAGAGTTGCGCTTCTTCATGCGATCCGTTGCCCTCTCCTCCACCCTAGCGAGCTTTTGATACTGATTGCGACCCTCAGGTCCAGATGACACATGCAGCTTTTCATGTATAGGAGATCCAGTAGGAGACTCAACGGTATACAGACTGCGAGTCTCGCTACCTTCCTTCGACCCCTCCTCCAGCTCAACAACCCGAGGCATATTAGGCCATGCCACATAGTCTGACAAACGAGGAATAGTACTCACATCATCTTTTCCATCATAACACAAAAAGGCAGGTGAGGGAGGGATAGGAGTCAAAGCCCAAGCACCTGAGTTCAGCTTCTCCGCGTGCCTGGGTGAGCCATCCAAGGATACATTATCATTCCTGACAAGGTTGCTCTCTGTGCTCACATCATTCTGTCCAGAGGAGTCCAACGCTTCATGCTCTTCAGCCATGGTATGAATCAGGAGCTCGGTATGATTTCCTTCATCACTCTTTTCTTCCTCTTCATTCTCAGAAACGGCAGACAGCCGAGTGGTAGCAGAATAGTTCTGGCAAAAGGAATCCCCAGCAGCAGAAGCACTTGTCCCTCCTTGCTCGTATGATGTATAAGCCTGGAAATCAAATCTAGCCTTTTTCTGGACAGAAGGAGAATTACTGTCAACGGGAATAGAATACTGACTCGCACCAGGAGCACCCACCACCACACGTTCAACTTCATAGTAGAAATCATAAAATTGTTCTCCCAACATTCCCTCAGCAGACGGTGGGATTTTATCCACTTCCCTGCACCCCAGAAGTATACGAGCATATTCAGGTTTATGCAGAGTAGCTTTATCCACCTCCAAAGTGACCCCCACCAGCGCCCCAGCATATGAAACATGTTGCACACATCGTTTCTCCAAGGGGACATTGCGAACACGAACCCAAGCTTTCTGCAGATCAGCTTTGGCACCCACTGATGCAGACCAAGGAGAAATAGACACCACGACTGAATCATTCAGAATAGGAAGTCTCCTACCATAGCAGCAAGCTCTTTCAACTTCATGAGCATTAGGAAATCTCATCACAAACTGCGTGGGACTGATTTGGCGTGCAGTGCATCGCCATTTTTTAGGTTTTTGAGCTTTTTGAGCAAAAAATCCATTGAACTCAGTCTCAATTTCTTTCACAGATGCCATACCCTCCACCAAGGTAATCACCACAGTATTAGTTTTCTCATTGGCCTGTTTATTCGCACAACAATCAGGGATGAAGAAGAAGCCCTGCCCAGGGGACTGGAAACCGCACATGAATGGAACACATTCCCAAGACTGAGGAATCTGACATAACTGCGCCATGTGCCCAAGTTCATCGCATTTCTCACATCGAATGGTAGGACAGCGAGGAGCAAAATGACCTGGAAGGTTGCAGTTGAGGCAGCGCTCCTCCCCGCCCTTGCTGACAGGAGCAGGCGGAGCTGGTGGGGGAGCCAGATCCCCGTCCTTCGCCGCCGTCTTGCCCGTGTGAGTAGGCCACTGGTCCCTGGAGCCCCCGCCTTGCATCTTTGCCGCCGCATCCCATCTGCTCCCCGACGCCGCACCTCCAGATCTGGCACCACCGGGCGGCGGCGGGAGGTTCGTGCGCTGCCACACCAGGTTGCGCCCCTGGTTGGATGGGGCTTGGACGCGCCCCCCTCTGATGCTGCCACGGTCCGCGCCCTCGCGACCCCCGAACTTGCTGCCGCCCCGATCCGCCATCTTGTCGGCTTGAGACGCAGCCGAGCCGCCCGCCACCTGTGCGAAGGACCGCGCGTCCCCGGCGACCTTCCCTGGCCACCACTGGAACGGATCAGAAGGTGGAATGGGGCAAACCCTAGATCTGAACCAGAGGTGGGAGAAGAGATGTTGAAGATGTGAATCGCCCGCTCCCTGGGATGGGGGATCCGCACGCGGCCTCTTATCCTCCCCGTGCCCATCGCTGGGTCCCTCATGGCGGTCAGATGTCCATGGATCTGTCCCTCTCTCCCCCGCATTCTTGCCAGGTGGAGCGCACCGAGAGGCGGTCTGCCGCCATGCCCCACACCCATGCAAACTGGACCCAGGAGCAGTCAAGGGCATGCATGGCTGTGGAATCCGCCGGTCAACCCTGACCAGGTGACATGGAAAGGAGAGGGCATCGCCGTCGTACATGCCCTCCCCTTCCCGGAGGGCCCGCGCATCCACCGTCCGCCCGCCGGCGTCGAGCAGCACCAGACGAAGCGCCTCGTGTCGGAGGAGCAGGATCCCTGACTGGAATGAGATCGAACGACGGGATCGAAAATCCGGGGCAAACGAGACCTCCCATCTCGTGTCGTCGGGATCACCCGAGTCGCCCTCCCTCCTCGACGGGCGCTCGCTACGCGCGCCGAAACCCACACTCGCCGCCGCGCCGCGCACGGTGCCCGCGGTCGCCGTCGCGCTCGCCATGCCAGGCGAAACGTGATCTCGAATCTGCGTATGCATGATTGTGGAATTTCAAGCCTGAGTTACATGGGATGATGACCCAATCGATACTCCTGCAACGTTTACTATATATATCTAGCGGCGAGTGACTATTGTGGTCTTCAAAGACTGGGTTTGCAAGGGTGTTTGTAGATGTCCATTTTATTTATTGTCGGTTCAGTGAAATTTTTAATCTCCGACGGGCGGCATACAATCGACTTGAAAAGATGATTGGTATGATTTTAGTTGTGATTTTATTTTATTTTCTACCGTTTCATGTCTTGTTGTCTTTTTATTGTTGACTACTTTTCTTTTTACAATTATTATCATATACTCTCTCCGTCCGAAAATACTTGTCGTAGAAATGGATACAAATGGATGTATCTATAACTAAAATACATCTAGATACATCCATTCCTCGGACAAGTATTTCCGGACGGAGTGAGTATAAGATAATTAAGATAGTGAAGTCTGTTTTAAACCTTGAGGTTGCAGAGCACGACGCAGATGCACCACAACGTTACCTCTCAAATCAGATTAGTTTTGTCTCTCGTACCGCTTCGGGTGGTTCTCATCTGACGTGGACAAGGTTTTGACCAAAACTTGACATGTCACCCGAGTTTAACCATCACGTCACAGCCCATGTCATTTTCTCTAAGAAACACAGTTCACTCACTAGTAGAAAAAGGGTCTAATGTGAAACTCATTAGTCCCGGTTTGGTATTGAACCGGCACTAATGTGACCATTAATGCCGGTTCCAACGGCCAGGCGGGCGACGCTCATTAGTACCGGTTCGTGCCACGAACCGGTACTAAAGAGGTGGTGGCCTTTAGTACGGGTTGGTGGCTCCAACCGGTACTAAAGGGGGGGTGTCTTTAGTACCGGTTGGAGCCACCAACCGGTACTAAAGGTGGTGCGCTGCCACCCGCAGTGCACAATGTTTAGTCCCACCTCGCTAGTTGAGAGGAGCTCGCACCGGTTTATAAGCCCCGCTGCGGCTACCGTGTCAAGCTCCTCTCTAAGCAGGCCTTTGTGGGCCTATTGCAAGTCTTCTGCCCTGTGGGGCCTACTGGGCCGTACGGGCATGCATCCTGGCCCAACTAGAGATTGGGTTTCTAGCCGTATGCAGGCCGTGCCGGCCCAGTAGGCTGGCTGTTTTTGCTTTATTTCAAAAATAAAAGTAAAAAAATCCTCACCAACCGGGACTAAAGGTCCCCCAGACCACGGCGCGCCTTGTGCCACGCGGTGGGCCTTTGGTCCTGGTTCGTGTTAAAACGGGACTAAGGGGAACCTTTAGTCCCCATTCTTTAGTACCGGTTTCAGAACCGGTATTAAAGGTCCTTACGAACGGGTACTAAAAATCGTTTTTTACTAGTGGATCAAAGTGTCCCCGACTCCTCCCTAGGCGCGGCGAGGTCAGATGGGAACCGTGACAACGTCGTCCATCATGGTCATGCGGCGGAGGTGGAGCGCTCTAGCCTCCGTGCTGCGCGGGCCGTCGAGCTGCAACCTGCTCTGCTGGACAGGAGGCCCGAGCAGGGGGAGGAGCTCGGACGAGCCCTCCGCACGCACGCACCTCCATTGATGCTGTTGGCCACGTATCGGATCGTGTGCATTGCAGCGGCGTGTAAAGTGCAGTCCATGGAGCAACGCGCTGTGTATCGGATCGTATGCAATGCGGTGCACCCGCCGCTCGCTCGCTCTCTCTCTCTCTCTGCCAGCGCGCTAGTGTGCGCGTGCGTGTGCATCTGTGCTGTACGAGTGCGTGCGTGCGTGCCTCATCGGCAGTCCTCGCCGTGCCGCAGCTCCCCGGCCGCCTGCGCCGTGTACCTCCTTCTTTTGTTGCTTGGCGCGCGCCAACTGCTCCCCTGATCATCAAATATATTCAGGTGGGGGAGCTCCCCCCCCCCCCCCCCCCCCCCCCCGAACATTCAAAAAAAATTGGGAAGGAAGAAGAAGATTGCCACCTAGGCAACGACCGGTCAAAAGCATGACAAGTCAGCATCAAAAGCATGCCAAGTCAGCACCGAAACTACTTTTTGAACAAGATTGCCACCTGGGCTTCCTCGCTCGGTTGCCACCGGCTGAAGCAGGGGAGGACAACCCGTTGTCGTCGGGGCCGTGCCACCTCCCTTGCTGCCGGCCTTGGTTGATGGTTCGGCGGCTCGAAGCATGTTGTTTGTCCCAACCTCTTCCTTGGTGCGGGGCGGCGATAGGTTGGTCAATTCCGGCGGCGGTGGCGGAAGGGTCTTGCGGTTCCATTCCGACGGGGCGTCGGGAAGTGGTGATCGATCGGTCGAGTAGCTACTTTTTGAGGCAGACTTACAATTTTTACTCCTTTAACGGTTTAAGAGATCAGCTACGTGTGGTTAACTCCTCAAAATGAGGAATTAAAATGTTTTAAGGATTGGTTAGAGATGCTCTTAGAAGAGTTAGATACAACGAGCCAAAAACGACAACCTACAACTTTCAAAAATAGAAACGACAACCTACTTGAAATTAGTAGGCCTTATGCAATATAATCTATAAGTTGAGTTGGAGAAATAAAATCTGGGGTGATGCACCTCGAAAAAAAAATCTTGGGGTGATGCGAGAGGATGGACATTTGGGGAAAGAAAAACTTGGATGAATGACTGAATCTCATCAGTTGGAAGGAAGCAGCCGATGAGGTGCTCAACCTGAACTGACCTGATCGACGGAGCTGCTTGGGGAGCATTCCTCTGCGAGCGAACATACAAACCTCGTTCGCAATTATCCCACGATTTGAACATGACAAACCTAGCTATATTATATATTGAATTTATACTTGGAAAAGGAAATAACGGTACATAGCCGGTGAACGCCAAAGTGGGGAGAATTGCTAAAAACAACAAATAATATTCAAACATAAAAATGGATATACATCTTTCTAGCATCATTAAACAGTTGCACAGAGAAAACTAACCAAGGTGGCAATTGAAAACTACACAGCCAGTCATTTTACGATACTTCGAAAAATTACAAACCAAGAAATATCCTATTGTTTCCATCATCACCCAAGTCTGCATGAATTTTCTCCCTACTGTTTTTGTCATGAAGTCCTGGTAAGTGGTGCATGTTGCTCCAAGAATAGCCCTGGAGCAAAATTGTAAACCAGCAGCAAGAGTTCTCACGCCCTATTCTTCTTTCTTTCCTTTCTTTGGCACAGGCTTTTGGTACATCGCTATCTGACCCAAAATCGTACCGTTTGTCACGATGCCGATTACAGAGCCCATAAGTACTTTCCAGGAGTCAAGGAGGGTCCAGAGGAGTACAGCAAAGGGAAAACAAATACTGCATCAAATAGACATATCCCAATCATACTATATGTATGTGTCACTGAAACTAGTACCATATTCTTTCGATAATCCATGATATCTATGCATCTTCCAAATCAACTTAAACTAACAGGACTCTGAATGAACGGATCAGCAACCTAACTCAATAGGTTCACCAACAACTCATATTGGCCTAGAGCTGGACTGGTTATGCACAAGGGGAAATACGGGATATTGCTAATAATGTACGATACAGCAGTTTAGCTTGTCAACAAGCAAATCAGAAACAGCCACATACAAACAGTCAGAGGTTTAGTAATGAACTATAATCAGAGAATCAAAGGATACCACTTAACGGAGTCTTCTCCTGGATGCTGGTAAAAACTCTTACTGCAACAGGAAGTGGCATAAGAATTAGCAAGCGTTCAACACTCCATAGAAAGGGAAAGTTTCACATATGAGTAAAACTTGATGAACAAAACCAATATTTACCTAAACTAAAGGTCAAAAGTACTTTGCCAAATAAGAATATGAACTGATTCAAGTCATCAACCATATTCTTTGGAGTATAATGTATTAAAAAAATTAACGGAACTAATACTGTTTAGTGTTTAGACAGTAACATCAGACTGAAAAGGAAATGCGAGTCAATAAAATTAAGTCCTGAAAATTTATTGCCAACTAGTCCAACTTACCAAGGGAACCAGCGAAGTTCATGAAAGAAGTCAGGAAGCTCAGCTCGCCAGTGCTCTTATTCTGCATAACACCAACAACCAGTCTATATTCAAACTCATCTCTTAAGATAAAAAAAAGGTTCTGCAACAGTGCTACTAAAAGAATGTTACAGTAAAGTGTTAGTTAGCTAGAAACGGTGATCCCTTTATCCATTGATAAAAAGAACTTGCTACAAAAAAATTGAACAATCATATAGCTAGGTGTAGCAAGATGTAACAGAAAATAAAGGCCATACTGTGAAATTTTTCCATATCTGCGGTACTCTAGCACAAAAGAAGATGGCATGCTGTGAAGCCTACAAAACGCACAAGTCGCAGAATCAGAAGACGAGATCATACAGAACTTTTCAAGTGTACACAAAATCAAATACCACTTGCTACTTACATAAAGGATTTCAAAAAGACCTGGATCAATTTTTCCAGCCAAAACAGTTGGAGCTAGTCCACAATATCTAAACAACCATTGCTTAGGGAAAGCAGGTAAAATAAATACGAAATCAGCACAGCGTTACTGAAACTGAGTGATTTCTCAACATTTCCCATTTGTATTTCCATACTGTTGCTGATGGTACCTAAGAAAAACTATAATAGATTCCTGGACAACAAGGATACAGCAAAGCTTTCATCCATGTTTTGCTTCCCATTGGTGGCGAGTAATAGTAAATGATTCCAATCAAGATAATTGCTGCAAGTGAAACAGATGTAGGTTAAAAAGATTGGCGAATAGTTTCTATGCAGCTTTATAAATAGAAAAGAGAGTAGTGCTACTTCACCCACTGTCCATTTATGACATTAGGTCAAAGACAAACCTTGGATCAGCAGAAAAGCTAGCTCTCCATAAGCTGAAAAGGGCAGTCCTTTATGAATACAATATGCCAGAGCAATTGTGTAGCCAATGAGCTCAAGCTCAAAGGAGGCTACACTAAGTCCTCTAACACTTCCATGCTTCAAAATCTTTAGTATCTGCAATAAAAATAGTTCAGCCAAAGAACATCGAAAGAGAAGGCTGTCTACACTACAACAAAGCAAATTTACATAAATGATCAATAGAAAAAAAAAACACCGTGTGATTGAAATGTTATTACGCTTATACATACAATTTCCTGAAACAGCCAGGTGCAGATTCATTCCGTATGAAGACATGGATGTTATTCTACAGGATATATTTGTTTCCAACATGTGATCTTAAATCACCTCTCTTATGAAGACCACAACTCATGTTATCGTGTTCATCTTCGCAACAGGTTGAAGATTGACTAACGGATCATTATATGAGCCTCATAATTCCCACAGGCTTCTATATACTGAAATCCTCATTTTAAGATTGACTAACTTTAAACTTATGCAAATATAGCTGAGCATGTCGCACCAACTACATCAGCAGTTCAGCACCATACACTAAACGCTATAAGAACATCTCGATCACTACACATCGTGACATGATGATACTCAAAAAGTAAAACATTGCTAGATACTATACTGTGTGATTATCTGCAACACTTGGTTGATTAAATAAGCATACAAAAATCTGTCAGGCAGGTTACTACGAGTCTACAATCATCCATCTGAAGCGCAACAAAGCCTGCAATCCTTTCTGATATTGTAATAATCCATGTTATGTGTGTACAGCAAACTCTCACACTGAACTTCTGCAATACTCATAAACTAACAATACATTTTGTTGATCCCCCCCCCCCCCCCTCAAGGCAAGGTTTGGTGGCCGATCTTTGGCAAGGTCAATAAAGGAACGATAATCATGTTAAACCACAACAAAATGGCAAACAACACCTCAGACATGCCTTCATCTTTTAATTTTCCAAAATTAGGCACGACAACACAACCTAAAAGAGTAAGCCTGCCTGCTATAGGTAGATGTGAATAAGTAAACGCCTCCATGACTCAAACTAGTTTTTAATTTATGACAGTAGATACAGGCACCTGAGGGAGCTTGGTGACGATAGATCCAGCAATGATGAAGTACCCAAGGACTGTTGACAAGAATGGTAGAAGGGAGTCCCTGGAGGGGATGGTAGCATCCAGCAAGGCTGACCAGATGTACCCTATGTCCATGCCGAAGATTTTCAGTGGTGTCCCACTGGCTAATATCCTTCCATTGCTCATCTCCAGGTTCTCCAAAATTCGGAAACCTGGGAGCAATCGGGTCCCTGTTGAAGGCTTCCTCACGCAGCAAGCCATCAAGGATGAAGGTTGCCTTGAAAGTTTTAGGATGAGAGCGATGGGGGCTGTAGAGCATGTTTTTCTGTCAACTGGCCAGGAATGGAATGCACCATTGGTGGTGACAGAGCAGAGCATGTGGCACACAGGAATCATGCTCTCTAATTAATTTCTAGATTCAAGCAAAGCGGCTGTGAAGTGAGACCCCCAAATGCCTCAAGAGGGTCGAGGATTATATCTCTCATGGCTAGAGAGAGTTTGCAGCATCCACAACCTACACACTAACAATCACAAGGATCACACGACCATGGAGCAAACAAACAAAGAATTCACTGGTAGCTTCTCGCTTCGTTGGTTTTATGCACAATCTAGAGTGTGGAGGATTACATTTCTCATGGCTAGAGAGAATTTGCAGCATCCACAACCTACACACTAACAATCACAGGGATCACACGACCATGGAGCAAACAAACAAAGAATTCCACCGGTGGCTTCTCGCTTCGTTGGTTTTATGCACAATCTAGCACAGGGACCTTGCCATGCCGTGCCAAGGATTCGACCAGGCCAGGCTACCAAACAAACAGCCCTTTATTTATGCGCAATTTTACACGCCATGTTCACGTAAAGAACCTGGCATCCTCTCACACCCACACACCACCAGACGAATCAGACAGCCACACGCAACGCGCTTCTTTGGATTCATATGGCACAATAATTTACTACTGGTGACCAATGCTGTAATCTTGAGAAATCACCAAGAAAGTTCAGGCAACAAAAGGCAAAGAACGGAACGAACCTGCGGGAGCTTGACGGTGGTGGAGGCGGCAACGATGCAGTAGCCGAGGAGCTTGGAGACGAGCGGGAGCAGGCATTCTTTCTCCGGGATCTTGGCGTCCGACAGCGCCGAGAGGACGCAGCCGAAGTTCATGCCCAGGATCTCCAGCTCCATCGTATCCAGATTCGCCAATCTCCACATCCAATCTACAGCTAGTAATCATCCAATACAAAAATCAGAAGAAAACAATTGAATGGGCAGAGGATGCTTCCGTCAGGAGGGAGAGGGGGGAGGCAGGAGAGGGGTGAGGGTCGCAGACCTGCTCCGGATGGGCTCCCGGCTGAAGGTGCAGAGAGGAGATGATGGCTGCAGCGGACCAAGGGGAGGGCAGCGCGCCGACGGAGGGGCGGCGAGGCACCGGTGACGCTAGCTCTGGCGGCGGCAGAGGCTCTTCCCCTTGGTCTTCTCCGGCGACGGCTCTTCTTCCCCCCTTCGGTTGCTGCTCCGTGTGCCGTGGCCGCGCAGGATAGGGGGAGAGTTGGCGTGCAGAGGAGATGAACGGCGATGCCCCCGGAAATATTCTGAATTGGGCCGAGGGCCCGAGAGTGGCGGCCCGAGGAGGATGGGTGCGTGGTGGGCTGGCTGACTTACTAGGCCACGAGAGGATGTCTGGTAAGGTGGAGGTCGTGGGCTGCGCCCAGGGCCAGATATTAGATACCGTCGGATGGGTCTGTCACGGATTTGAGGTGAGAGCAACGTTGAGGAGCGCTCCTCCAGGACCACGTGTCGCGCTCTGATTGCGTTCTTTGAATTTTGTTTTTTATTTTACTTTTTCACACGCATTTTCGATTTTTTGGACGGTGTTTCCCGGCTTTTGGGTCTTCCGCCGGTCTTTTCTAAGCTTTTGGACGATTTTTTTGAAAAAAAAATTACACGAAAAAACGCGTATTTTTTGCTTTCGCGAGACGCACAGTCATGCCTCTCGAAAGCGAAAAAAAAATTGCTTCCGCGAAAGGCATGGTGAGGCGCGGCCGTGCCTCTCGTAAACGAAAGAATGCATTTTCTTCTTTTTTTTCTTCCGTGAGAGGCACGGTTTTGCTTCCGCGAGAGGCATGGCCATGCCTCTTGGAAACAGAAAAAAAAGTGTTTTTTTCTTCCATGAGAGGCACGGTTTTGCTTCCGCGAGAGGCATGGTCGTGCCTCTCGAAAACGGAAAAAACACGTTTCCTATTTATTTTTTCCGCGAGAGGCACGGTTTTGGTTCCGTGAGAAGCACGATTTTGCTTCCGCGAGAGGCACGCGTTTTCTATTTATTTTTTTCATGAGAGGCACGTTTTTGATTCCGTGAGAGGTCTGATTGTGCTTCTGCGGGAGGCACGGCCGTGTTTCTTAAAAACGGCTTTGGAAAAAGAAAAAAATGTGTTCCTGATTTGGTTTTTTCATCCAGATTTTTTCGTGGAAAAAAAATTCATCAAAACCTATCAACATAAGATCTAGTTTTAAAGATCTTGACGCGAAGAATCCAACGGTGAAAACGGTTCGCGATTTGGACGCACGGTTTAAGCGATAAAACGTTTTTAATAAATGCATCTAGAAAAGAAAACTCTCATATTGCGATAAGTGACGCACATACAGCACGCCAATTATCGCAACCTGGAAGATGGAAGTGATCTTTGGAAAGAGTACTCCTCAATTATTAATTTCGATTTGAGGTGGAATCTTTTTTAGGACGGAGGCGTTTGCGCCTTAAATCAAAGGAAAATCTCATGGCTTCGCACACGTGAGCCGGCCCATTTTTGTTTCTTTTCTATCCTTTTTATTTATTTTCTTTTCAGTTTTGTTTTTATTTTTTAAAAATGTTCGTGTATTTGTTGGCATCTTTTAAATTTTGTTCAGAATTTCATAATTTTCGTTTCCATTGTTTTTCAATAATTTTAAATATGTACATAAATTCAAAAGACATCAAATTTCAAAAAATATTCACTTCTTTCCGTAAAAATGGTCAGAAATTAAAAAAAAGGATTTCAAATTTCAGAAAATCTTTACTTTTTTAGTTTTTTTCACAAATTCAAATGCTTGGAATTTTTAAAAAATATTCTTGTTTCAAAATTTGTTTACAAATTAAAAAACTTTTTTCCCAAAACTTGTACGTACATTCAAAAAATCTTCAGGAATTTAAGAAAATGTTTGTATTTTTTAAAAGGTGTTCTTGGTTTCAAGAAACTTTCATGTTTTCAAATTAAGTTCCTGTTTTCCAAAAAATTGTTCGGGTTTTACAAAAAAATATGTAGAAATTTCCTGTTCAAAACTGAAAAACCCCAACTAAGAACCGGACGCTATAGTGCCGAATACTACATCAGATCTAACCGCATTGCTACAGCACCCGCCGCTACATGGGCCAGCCCAATATGAAGCGCCATGTGCTTCACACTTATTGGACGTTGTGAGTGCCGTAACGTCCAATAGGAGCTCCCTTAAAATAAGGCCCTTAGCGTTTAACTACTGCAAGTTTAGAGTTTAAACAAAACAAATAAAGCGAGGTTCAATACAGGGCCCTAGGCCACATGGACGCATCACGAGTAATCTAAATGAGAGATAATTCGAAAATAGAGGGGTCGCTCCTGGATAGGCTCGCCTGGCCATTGTTTTGTCGCCAGGTAGTGATACTGAGATCGTGACAGCGAGACCAAAGCTTGTCGATGACGATGTCAATGCCCTGTCGATCCCGCGGTCTTCATAGCTACATGAACACAACCATATATACTAGATCGGAAACGCGCCTTGGCGCGAGGGTGCCCATCCCAACGACATGGCCAAGCACGTAAAGATCATACGGCATGATGTGTTATAGACAACGGAGATGGTAAAACTACGAAGACCAGGAGCACATCATGGCACACATTGCCTACGACAATGAGTTCAGTGCAAAGGAAGGATGAATGTATCTGTCTCAACACTAATCATGCATTGGTGGTCTCGTTTGTTCATCAGACAACTATTCACTAAAATGGTGCGACTTGAAAGGAGCACATATATCAGACAAATTAACCAGTATGAGAGATTCTAATTAATGGTGATATGTTGTTTAAAAAATCATTGGTATTCTCGTTTGTTCATTAGACAACTATTTAATGACACACACACACAACTTTCTTCCTATATTAATGGTAGACCTTACATTCAACTCTACACAGTTCAACAATCCTCAATGATTCATCGCCGGCATTGACAGCGGTAAGAAAAATCAGTCAATTCGCCACAACGAACAAGTACAACCTAAGGATAAGCTATACAAAATAGACATGTTCTCCGTTTTCCTGATTCACTCTTCTTGCTCCACTTCACCATATGGCTTGAGCATCGATAACTTCCTCCCCAATCCACCTTTGCAAGTAGAGTTTCTGCAGGTTGATTCCATTGGTGTAATTAACATTAATAAATAAAAATACTCATATTGATAGTTTAATTGAAAATTCTACGAAGGACGATACCTTTCATGGCTGTGGTACCCACTTCATCTTTGTATACAGCGGTGCAGGAGGCCATTTATAACAAAACAGGTTGAATTTTGAACCTGCTGGAACATGAGATCTATGGTTGTAAGCCATTTTTTTATGCCGGGAGATATACCAACGTCAATATCTTTTACAGGTAGTTATAAACAAAATGGTTCTAAGCCATGTTTACATCTCAAAACTCATGAATTTCGCTCTCTATGATTTAGAGAGAACGAAAAGGTGCCATAGCACCCGGGTGTCTAGGCACCCTTTTATCTGGTGCGTCCAGTATTTTAAAGATTCATGCTGAAGCCTAGATAGCAGCAGCCCACTTGCAAATTAAGCAGGTGATTTTCAGACTAGAATACCTAGCTAGGCTGCAGCCTGCAGGAGACAGACCTACTCTGGCTGCATGTAACGCACAGCAGCGATGTAGCCATGCAAGGAGGTCAGGCCATGCTATACTGTCTATGTTTTTGTGTGCATGTGATGTACTAGTGAAAGGACAAGACATGAGGAGTGCATGCGGGAGTATCAGGACATTCAATATTTATTTACTAGTCTCCACCTGCACAACACACAACTCACCCGTGATAAAAATATACAAACCTGGAGAAATGTCAGAGAGAGAGAGAGCAGATTATAATAGAGAATCTCGTTTGTCTTGCATGTAAAAGCTACAAGAGAGAGTGTGTTGCATTGATTTCTGTATCTGAGTCAAACAGAAGTGTGTATTGCATGCATGTAGTCACGTGTGATAGGACGTAACGGTCAGGCCCTTTTTTCTCCATCGATGAACAGTGAGTATGCTGCCCAGGATCACATGCTTAGTGAAGCACTACACGAGCTAATGAATTCCATTTCTACAGAGCATGGCGCAGATCTCTATGTGCAAGATTCTGGACCGATGGTGGGATAAGAGGGTGCCTAGACACCCGGGTTCTAAAAAACCAGTCTCTTAGAGAGAAACATTCAACATTTTAACTTACCTGAACATGGATCAAGTATCTAAAACTATTTATTTTTCAAGGGAAGTATCTAAAACTATTTATTTTTTCAAGTGAAGAATCTACAACCGTCACTCATGTGAGGAAATAATCCACGCAAACTACGGGGATATAAAGGTCATATCCTAAAAAGTAGTGGTACACAACAAGACAAAGATTATATATTGAACATAGAAGATTTTTCTGGTAGCAAGGGTAGAGGAGAATATTAGGCATATTTGGTTAAGCTTTTAGAGAGGGTGTGGACCATAAATTCTTCAATCAGAAATTGCCAATATATCAAATACAGTTTGGAGGCTTTCCAAGACATTGATTATCTTGTTGTGAACACTGGAACAGAGCAAGCACAAACTAAGGTAGAGAAAACAGAAGAATAGAGATGCTACCTGCAGGCTCCGACAGCTGCAGCATGGCGGTGGTTGTCCGCATGGATAGGTTCACAGCAGCGGTGCAGGGCAGAAGAGGTCCTGGCTGAGGCAGATGGACCCCCAACGGTGGTGTTGAAAGGATCACATCGGCTGTATGTAGCGTCTGTTTCTTCTTTTGTGTTTGCTCTGTTTCGCCCTGGTTTTGCTGCTTCGATCCTTGTGTGCTCTTTTGTATGCGAGCATTGATTGTGTCATTATCACAAATATTGGGATTGGCAGCATGAAGTCATAAGAATGCGTAAAGTCATATGTAAAGCACATGGTTCTAATTCTGTCAAAATACCTCTGCACAGAATTTACCATGGATAACCTTAGAAACATTTGGTGTCATACTTGCTGCACCAACCTGCCATGGATTAAGTAGTTTTTTTATCAAAGATGCAAATCATTTGACTATGTACACAATACTAAATAGCTAGTCACCAATTCAACCGAACAGATGGTGAGCAAATGCCCATAGAAAAAGAAGGCACAAATGCATTGCTTGCTTCACGCACACAATGCATCTGTTTCACCTCCCCACTTTCTGCTCTCTCCCTCTCCTCTCCATGTTCATCCCAATTTCATGCCTGAACGGAGAAAAACAAGGTCAACCGTACCATGAGGCACCCCCTGCAGAGCATAGTGCCTGAACAGGAAGAAAGCGAGGCCGACCATAAAATTGACGGTCTAAACTGTATGATCATTGAATCATCTCACTGAAGATTTAAGCGAACAACTAAACTATTGCCAGCTGACCATTTCTGTCATTAACTCAGCATGGTGGGGACTATGCTACGGAGACTTTCAAAGCAACAAGGAGGGTTGGGGGTATACTGGGCTAACCTTGCATCTACATTTGCTAATGTACTCCCTCTATAAACTAATATAAGAGCATCTGATAGTGATCTAAATGCTCTTATATTAGTTTATGGAGGGAGTAGAAACAAAGGTATGCACATCGACTATTGCACAAATTAAACCATAAATCAACAAAGATCTACTCCTAGAAACTAAATCAAGATAGACATGCACATTGCATATCCAAATAGAACGCATCTCTTAGGGCCTGATTACCCAAACCCAACTAGAGATCCTCATAGCAGAGGGGTAGAAGAGCAAGAGGTGCTTACTTGCAAGCAGAAGCCCGAGTGCAGGGTACACAAACTGAAAGCACACATATATGGCATCGTATCTTATGAATCCGGCATCTTCGTGCACCCCTGTATCCTCTCGTTCCCAGTCATCCGATTTAAATCCTGCGTGTTTGCTCAGTCGTAGGAATTTTTGCACTAAGCCGCCCGCCTCCGGTCCTGGACGGCCGTAAGTTAATCATGCAGATTTGCAAGGGCACCCCTCCAGAGACCAGACGTGCGAAACCCACGTTCCCGATCACCATGGCGGCGGCCTGCGGCTAGAGACGAAGAACTCTCGTACGCCCTAAACTTGCAGAAGACTGGATTCTGGCTGCACGCGTACACGCAAAGGTTAATACAACATCCCAAATCCATCTCTTCTGCCCCTTGCCTTGCGGTGCCCTGTTCCTGCTAAAAGCAGATCGCTTTGCTTCAGGTCTTCAGGAGCATTATATTGGGAAAAACAATGCTCTGTATGAGGGAAAACATTGATCCACTACTTATTATTGGGAAAAACAATGAACCAAATCACTTTTCAAAACTTAATTCTCGTTAACTTGATGCAAACATAGGTTTCTGTGGTGGATATGTTGTGATTGAACTTAATGGGATGTACGTCGGTTTAACGCATATTTACTGTTCGAGATTATGCTAGTTTGGTAGTGAAACAGAGTTGTACGAAATGTATCCTGAATGAAACAGAGTTGGGAATCGTTGGTCTAGATTTTACCTGCACATATATCTACATTGTCGAGGATCTGTAATATTGTCATTTGAATGTCAGTGGCCAGGTCTGTCAGTTAGCGTTGGGGCTAAATCCATATTGGGTTGTATTTCTCTCAAATTGTGTGTCGGTTTTCTGGTTAGTTCTAAAGGCTTATCATGTACCTGTTGGTGCAGGTGCAGCAATGGGATCTACAAATATGTGGCAGATGCACATGAACGAGGAAGGCTTTAACACACCCATAAAGAAAGCAAGTGTTCCTCTCTGTGTAAGTCAATTGCTATCACCGAACACAGGCGTATTCATTTTACTTATTTGTACATGAAAGTGCATATTGATTCATTGTTTATGTTGCAGTGCTCGTCCTTTATACCTGAATGTGAAGATGATTTGAAGCCTAAAGTGGGGATGACGTTTGAAGGATTGAAGGCCGTGGAGGAGTTCTACAAATCTTATGCACATCAATCTGGTTTTGGAGTTCGTATTGGGCAACAGAAGAAGTTAGAAAATGAGTAGTTCGCACTAAACGATACATGTGTAATAGACAAGGATTCAAGTCTGGAGATGGTAACAAAATTGACGATCCATCAAAGAAGAGGCGTAAGAACACGGACACAAGGTGTGGTTGTGATGCACACATCTTTGTGAAGTTATGTGCTAATGATACCTACAAGCTAGAATCATGGGTCGAGCACCACAGTCATGGTCTTGTGTCACCTGATAAGCGTCATTTGACCAGATCAAATCGGCGAGTTAGCGAGAGGGCAAAGAACACATTGTACACATGCAGCAAAGCAAGCATAGGCACCTGCCAGGCATACAGGCTCCTACACGTCAGCGAGGGTGGATTTGCGAATGCTGGATGCATGAAAAGGGACTTGCAAAACTACTACCGTGACCTGAGATTAAAAATTAGGAATGCAGATGCTCAAATGTTTGTGGCCCAGCTAGCTAGAAAGCAGGAAGTTAATTCAGCATTTTTCTATGATTTTGTTGTCAGTGCTGAAGGAAAGTTGATGTATGTGTTCTGGGCAGATGCCACAAGCAGGAAGAACTACAAACATTTCGGTAGTGTGGTGTCCTTTGATTCTACATATACTACTAATCAGTATGACATGATCTTTGCACCATTTACAGGAGTTAATCATCATTTACAAAGTGCGTTCTTTGGTGCTGCGTTCTTACTAAATGAGAAGACCGAGTCATATGTCTGGTTGTTTGAGACCTTCCTGAAGGCAATGGGAGGTGTAGCGCCGACACTCATCATAACCGATGAAGCTACTAGCATCAAGAATGGAATTGATGAAGTTTTTCCAACCTCAGTACACAGGTTGTGCATGTGGCATATAATGGAAAAACTTCCCGAGAAGCTTGGACCTGTGATTAGAGAAGAATCTGAATTTTGGAAGAGGATGAATGCATGTGTATGGGGTTCAGAAACCGTGACCGAGTTTGAGTTAGAGTGGAATTCTATAATTTCAGAGTATGGGTTGGAGGATAATGAGTGGTTGACTAAAAGGTTTAGCCTCAGAGAGTCATGGATACCAGCCTATTTTATGGACATATCACTGGCAGGCATTCTTCGAACTACCTCAAGGTCTGAAAGTGCAAATTCATTCTTTAACCGATTCATTCATCGCAGACTCACTTTTGTTGAGTTCTGGCTTAGGTTTGAAACGGCTTTAGAATGTCAACGTCAAGAGGAGTTGATTGCCGACAATTCAAGCATCCATAGGACCCCCCAACTAGTGACACCGTGGGCAATGGAGAAACAAGGTAGTCAAGTATTCACATATGAAGGGTTTGGGAAATTTCAGGAACAAATTATTGCAGCAAGAGATCATTGTTGTGTTCAAGGAATTGCACAAGATGAGGGAATAAAAATAGTGACCTTCAAAACGGGTGCCAGTAGGGTAAGGGAGGTCCGTTGTGACACGACAACCATGATAGCTAACTGTTCATGCAGGTTATTTGAGTCACATGGAATCCCATGCCGCCATATTATCCAAGTGATGCGAATTGAAAATCAGAAGGAGCTTCCAACCTTCTATATTATGGAAAGATGGAAGAAACGGTGTAAAAGGTATGAAAGTTATAAAAATCAATGCCCTTCTTTTTTTTAAATCATATGATTGACATAGAAAAAATTGTAGTGAGAGCGTTTACGATGAGCAAGGGAACCTTCTAGAAGAAAATCCCACCGATTCCTTGGATGCAGCCGCGAGGAAGAAGATTTCGACAGTACGTAACAAGTTGGAAGATCTAATTCAAACAGCTAAGCAATTAGATGAAGGCATGGACTTTTTAGTATCAAGTGTTCTGAGCATTGAGGAGCCTCTGAACCAAATGGTTCCCAATGCAGTCAAGCACACTAGGCGAGAGGAATATGAGGCGTTTATTGGTTGCAACATTCCTACTCAAGTTGACATACACCCGCCAAATGATGGCCATTCGGTAGGGAGATGTAAAAGAATAAAAAGAGGAAAGGAAATGAATGGGGGAAAACAAAAGGAGAAGAAAAAAGAAGCCAAGGCCAAGGTCGCACGCTTGTGCAAGACGTGCAACCAAATAGTGTTTCATGACAGTCGCAATTGTCCTAGCAAAAAAGGCCATGGAAAAGAAGCCATGAATGTGCAACAAATGCTTCCAGATGGTGCATCATGATAGCTACAAGTCTTCGACAAATAGATGATGTTTAATCCCATTTATTCAGTTTATTGAATGTTTGAATTTATGTAATGGATTCCGACTTGTGCTTTGTCCAACTGTTTATCTTATTTGTATCAGATTTGATTCATGCTTAATTAAGTGTGAGTGGTGAGCAGATGCATGAGTTTCGATTCATGTATCAAGGTTTGGAAGCTTGTTCTTCTATGAGTAGTTGAAGAAAAAATTGAATGCATAAGATGTTCGACAGAGCAGCCGTATACTATTATATCCATCAATTCTTTGGCTGCTAGTTGCAGCTAGCATGTATCAGGTGTTTCTGTCTGAATTTTAATTCAAAACAACTTAAAAGCACTTGTTTATGAGCTTTATCCATCAATGGATGTCACCCAGGAGAACTAGATGTACAGGAATCATAGGTAGCTGATGGTCTGATGTATCTGTGTTGTAAGCTACTTAGTACTGGAAGTACTAGTCATACTGTAATAATTGTTCAGTGTTAAATGAGACTTGTAAACCAAACTGCAGCATGAATCATGTACGAGCAGCTCAGATTACAAACTTGTTTCTGAATTTCTTTGCAAGAACAAGCAACAACATGCTCTGGCACATGCTCCCTGTCATATTCATTAAGTACAAGAGAAAGTTTAGTTACAAGTTGTCGGGGTCACAAGAACATGCTCTTGTTCCCAATTGAACCCACTGGAACTGGTCCAAACCACCAACGCATGCTCTTGCTACTTCTCCCTAGAGCATGCCTTGTACTCACTCCGTTTCTGAATTTTACATGCACTTCTTTCTGAAGTTTCAAGCTCGATTGGAACCAACCGCAACTCATATGATATTCTTATTGAAATCACAATAGCAAGTCATCTGATAAGAACTAGCTACATGGTCGCAACAGTGGTCGGGTCGTACTAGTCTTGGGTTGTGGTCGAAGGAGCTCCAACACGGTTTTGCCTGAAGAACTTGGGGGAAGAGTCTGACAGCGCAGCAGCGGGACAGAATGAGTTGACTGTGGAGGCACACGTCCAGCTGGGATTCATAGCGAGAATACACATGCGGGAGGGCTCCATACATCGTAGTCGGGCGAGACCTCGGTGCGCCCGTCGGGGAGAACTCCACGACTAGAGGCGATGGCCTCCCACTTGGATCTCTCCCCGAGAGACGGGCCGTCGCTGGGATGTGGTGGCCGGCTCCCGGCGTGTCTCCATCACAGCGTCCACATGGTGCCGGCAATCACTGGTTTCATGCCAGGATATAGTCACTGGACTGTGGTGGTCGTGGCCGCCACGGCCGTCGCCACCGGTGGGATGCAGGCTGCAGCGTCAGTAGGGATTTGGGCGAAAAAACGATTGAGTGGTGTGAACAGGGAGAGCTGCCCTCACTAGGGTCCTTTTTGGAAAATTTACATGGCAAACTTGGCTGGAGGCGGGCGTGTTTGTGCAAAAAGACAGCCGACGAACAGCACGCACAAGATTTTGATCCAACGACTGACGATGAGTGGATACAAGGATTCACGAAGAGGCTGGATTCACAGGATACGACGCCCACATATATACCAAAATATAAGTATCCTTATGAGATTTGACGTAAAGTAACCGGCTGCTTTTCATTATCTTCTATTTGACAAAGAGATGGTAATCATTACAACAGCTATAACTGCATCTATATTACTGAACATGAACAAAGAAGTGGGCAAGTATATTTGTTCTCACATGTAGTAGTGCATGTACACTAAGCACATTGTTTTTTCCTAGCACCTGACCTTGGTTTGCTCCTGCTTGAGTGAGCACCTCGTGACAGTCAACAGTGAACAGTTACTCGAGGAAGATATCTTTTTTTTCTAGGATTCAAGCAGTGCATTCCCTATGTACTTATAGAGTTGTAGCCTATAAGGGCCATGTGGGGTGGATCTCTTGGCCTGATAAAACACTTTTTTATCAGTTGCCTGGTAGAGTTCTGCTACAGCCTACAAATAATGCTATAATTTCCAGAAGGCTTGCACATCCACAATAACTTTTAGGACCGAGAGAGTACAAATAAAATCCACCATCATTTTTTTACGGTTATTGTCGTGGTTTTGTCACGGCAGATGTCCTAAGGAAAGGACTTAGTCGTGGAGCCATCGCGCGAGTTAGCTTAAAGGGGTTAAAGCGGACAAGGGACGCAGAGAGTTTATACTGGTTCGGCCCCTTGCGGTGAAGGTAAAAGCCTATCCAGTTGTTGTGGAATTGCTAGGGTTTCGATGACCAGGGAGCGAATACACTTTGCCTGAGTCTCAAGTTGTTGTCTGTTGTCCTTGAACCGCCACTGGGTCGTCCCCTTATATACATGGGTTGACGCCCGTCGGTTTACAGAATCCCGAGGCCGGCTCATAGACGTGTCCGGCTCGGTCTCTGCTCTTTCTATCTTACAACACAAGTTTACATACTAATACCGGTTTATGTCTACATGCCTTAAACCGGCTTTTGGGCCCTGGGCCCTCATAAAGCGTCACCGTCTTTGTCTTCATGGGCTTCAGATACAGTGAACCATTATGGGGCTAACCCGGCCTTTCCTGGCCGGTTTACGCCCAGTAGTAATATCCCCAACATTAGGCCCCAGATTGATTTGAACTGGTTCATGTCAATCCTCAATACTTAAAAAGAATCTTCTTCAGCACCTTCACATAGTCTTGTAAACCGCCGTGACGTCACCTTCCAGGACCATGATAAATCGCCATGACGTCATCTGTTATTAAAAATTGCGTATAACCCGCCTTCATTGATGGGCCTCCGACAATCGAGGCAACAGAGCTGTCATATATCCCATTTTTTCGGGCTCCTCGATTCTCGCGCCTGCCTTTATCCATTCATATTATAAATAGGGCCGAGGGGTCCCTTTCACTTTCCCCCTCGTGCCTCTTCGCGTCGTCTTCTTCCTTGTGCCGACCGACCTGCGAGCTCCGCCACCGCCGTCGCCCTTCACCTCTGCCTCAACAAAGGTCGCTGCATCATCCTGACCATACCAGAGAAACGCGGCGATCCTCCGCAGCTTCATCAGCCCCAGTAAGTTCCTTCTTTCCTCACTCCAGATCCACCATTAGGGCTCGGTGTTCTTCATAGTTCTTGAAAGTTCTTGAATCTGTTCTTCCTGGTTTCTCTTCAGTAGTACGAATGGCTAGTTAGATCTGCTTTTTCCAATGCCCTTGTACTTTAAACTCCTGCTTCTTTGTTAGAACATCTGCCTTATATAAAACTCATCTGAGCTTGGTGAACTCTTTAACACGCTGGAAACTAGGTCAGAATATTTTTTGTTTTTCCCACGTGCGGTAGATCTGAAATTACCAAGCCAAGATGTGAAACTTGTTTTTCCTTTACTTACGCACCTTTAGACATATACCTTTAATGCCAGATTAGGTGGTTTAACTTCATAGAAAAATGATGACCCAGTAGATACCATTAGTCCCCTGTTGAACCGCCAACACATTCATCATTGTGCTGTCCCCATTGTCAGACTCCGGTTTACAAATAACCAACTCCGGTTTAACAATATGCTTACATCCTTATACCGCTTTATAGTTGTCCACTATAAATCTTAAACTGGCAATGATCGTGTTTCAGATCTTCATTGCCATGGCCAAGCAAGTCTATGAATGCAATTGGGTTCCTTCTCGAATAACCGAAGATCAGTTAAACAATTGTGTTTTAATGGGCGCTTTAGCCAAGAAAGATGTCATCCACTGGAGGGTCCCTGGCCCGGAAAATCCTCCTACACCCAAGGACGGAGAGGTAGTCGTGTTTGCTGATCATCTGGGTCGAGGTTTTAGCCCTCCCGGTTCAAAAAAATTCTGAGATGTACTGGCCAGTTTTCAGCTGCACCCTCAAGACATCGGTCCAAATTCTGTGACCAACATCTACCACTTCCAAGTCTTCTATGAGGCTTATCTACAAGAGGAACCTACAGTCGAACTGTTTAGGGATTTCTTTCACTTAAACCGTCGCACAGAGTTCACGGATGGACCCAATACGGAATTGGGTGGAATGGCGGTTCAGAAAAGGAAGGAAGTTACTTTCCCTCATCCCAAGCTCCACAGTCACCCCAAAGAGTGGAACCAGACTTGGTTTTACTGCAAAGATACATCTCCAACCGATGAGAATCCCTTGCCGGGCTACCGCCCTCACCGCCTTAGTAATACACATCCTTTTCCTCAGAGGTTGACCGCAGAAGAAAGGGCCAACTATGCCCCCAGCTATCAAAGCTTAGAGCCTTCATGGCGAACGGTTTGACAGGAGTTGACCTTGCCCGTTGTTGGATAAGCTGGAGTATTCTGCCCTTAAGCCGGCGCTCCGGTTTGATGTGTGAATACACAGGGAGTTTGAAGGATGCTCAACGACACATTGATATTCAGCTTACAGATGCGGAAGTTACTGAGGCTGTAAAGAAGATGCTGAATGAACCGGAGGCTGTCTGTAGCCAGACCGGACTACTCCCTTTCTGCACTTTCAACAAACCGCCAGCTGTAAGAATCACATAACTCTTTTTTATCTTAAGTTGCTTCTGTCAAAATATTCTCCGAAAGTTGGACTATTTTCTGACAGGGTGATGATCCATTCTGGAACAAGAAACCACAAGACAAACCGGCAAAGCCACAAGACACAACGGCCAAGCCACTTCGCCCAAAGACCAAGGTTGTTAAGAAACCTGCCAAGAAAAGGACCACTGCATCCTCCGAGCTAAATGCTGATGACGATGTGGGTAACCCAGAATCAGAGGTAGAACTTGACTCTCTTGGTTCATTTTTCGTGCACCTCATTGACAATGATTATTATCAGGACGACGCTGATGACGTAGAGGTAATCATTCTTTCCTCAGATTCAGATCCTCTGCCAACACCAAAAATCCGTCGAGCAAACCGGAAAGTAAAATTTTCTCACCCCCTTGCTTACTTGGACCCAAACTTTCTTTTGAAGACGCAGCAGCACGAGGCTCGCCGCACAACCCGGCACAGCGGCCAGGTAGTTACCTCCGCCGGTTTACCAAACACTCCGGTCCGGAAACGCCGATCAGAGGTCTCTTATACCCTTGACACTTCATGCCCCAAAGCGGGTTGTTTCCGCCAGCCTCTTAACACGTCTGATTCAATTATCAGGGTACTTCTCACTCATCTTCTGGCGAGTCATCGGCCACACAGCTTCCACCCCTCAAAACAGTTCCTGGGTGAGTTATGCACTTGTCTTTATTCTTGATGTGTTATCTTTACGTACTGTACTGATCCTCATGTTTATCTTTTCTCAGTGCCAAGCCGAGACCCAGCAAGAAGGCTCGGTTAAGTAAACCGGCTAATGATAGTGTAGCTGTTGAACCAGAAAAAACTCCAGATCCGGAAGAAACTGACGCTGACGCCATGCTTAATGATCTGCCGCCTCAAGACCATGACTTCCTTGCTGAACAAGTGCAAGCTGACACTACAAGCCATGCAGACCAGCCAACCAGCCCTGTCCGAACTGATGACAAACCGGTCAGTCCAGTTAAGGATACTGACAAACCGCCAACTCCAATAAAGGCTGCTGATGACAAAGATGATGACATTATGATTACTGGCACTGGCCACACCACTCCTGGCAATCCTGTCGCTTTGTCAAAACATACTGCCAAGGATGAGCTCTCTGCTATCGGCAAAGGCAAATGGAATGCCGACTTATCAAGCTACGCCCATCTCAATGCTCAAGACATTCACTCTGGTTTCTTGAACCGTCTGTATACCAGCCGTGACTATGAAGCTAGTTTGGTAAACTTGATGAAGGAGCGATATGAGGTAACTACTATTTTTCTCTTTTGTCCAATTGCAGTTAATCAACTCCTAGTAGCCCCCAAGTGACGGTTTCTGATACCAATCTAAACCAGGACTTTTGTCATAATTTAACTTTGCATGTTTAGCCTCCAGGGACCGGATTACCTCTTTAAGATGAACCGGTTCTTTAAAATTTTCCATACTGCTCTTTCACCGGTATAGCCCCCAAGGGCCGGTTTAACTTTATAAAGATAAACCGGGACTGTAGAAGAATTCCCAGACCAACAGTTTTTGAGCAAACACACATTAGCCCCCAAGTACCAAGATTAATATTTGTATTGTGCTTGGGACTTGTAGAAATTTCTGATAAGGAGCAAATATGCATTAGCCCCCAAGTATCAAGGGCATAACTTGTTATGTGCTTGGTACTTCAAATATGTAATGTCAACTCATTATACATCTGTCTCTTTATAGGCTGAGCTGAGCAAGAAGGAAAGGCAAACCGCTGATCTGCAAGAGAACATCAAGTCCCAGCAAGCCGAAACCTCCAAGGCCAAGGAAGAGTTGATCAGTGCTCTAGATGCTATGGAGAAACTGAAAGAAAGCTTCAACAAAGAGCGGGCGGATTGGGAGACAGAAAAATCCGCTTTACGAAAAAGGGCCGAAGACGCAGAAGCAGCTCTTAAACCAGTGGTAGACGAGCTGACTGGCGTAAAGCGGCAGATTCATGCCATGACTGCTGCTGTGTTCGTGAAACATCTTTTCCCTATACTTTCAACATATCTTCCCATGTGTGGCCGGTTTACTGATGTGTCAAATGATGCAGGAACTCGCATTAGCCATCTGGGCTCTGATGTTCAGAAGAAGCTGAAGGTTGCCTATACCCTTATAGAGCAGTTATATACCGGTGCACAACGGATCATCTGTGCCGCTTCACACAACAAGCCTCCCCCCACTTTAATTAAGGAAACCTTGGCAAGGTTCTCTATGCTGCCTGCCCGGGTAGAAGAGCTAAAGAGGTCTGCTGCAAGGGCGGGTGCTCTGACCGCACTAACCCGGGCAAAAGCATGGGTACCTGACCTTGATCCGGTGGAAGTGGCTAAAGGCTATCCCAGCTTAAAAGAAGACGGATCAGAATTTGATCAGGAGGATCTCCGCGCCATAAACCGGGAAGTACGTCCACTAGCTTGTCAACTGGCTGAAGAAGCTGATCTTTCTTTTTACCAGGCGAGCTATGACATCAATAACAAACGGGTTGCTGCACCGACTCCTGAAGCGCAAAATCTGATCCCTCCAATCCGTCAGCACACTTATGCCCCTGATATTGAACCGTCAACCCTTATAAGCGACGAAGCTGTGTTCCAAGCTTTAACTAGGATCGACTGGACAACTGTTGACTTCCAGCCGCTGGGTAGAGACGAAGAAGATGAACCGGTGCAAGATGATCCGCAGCCGTTAGGTCAAGCTGATAGGCAATCATAATCCGGGGGCCGGTTTAGTCTTCCACGTGCTGCAATGCTTATTGAGAAACAATTATCCCTTTGGGCACTGAAACGCCTTATAATAGGCTAGTTAAAACACTTGGTCTGTTATGCCTTCGTGCATATTTATCTGCAACTGATGCATGCTAATCCGCCATGCTTAAGATATGATGTCCATAATCTATAACTATTTATTCAAGCTGTTCCTGCAGATAAGAAGCTTAAAGCGCCCTGGCGGTTTACCACCGGGTGGGTCATGATACCCAAATATATATATGACCAAGGTTGTAAAAGATAACCAAATATGGAAATATATGATACCTGCGTCCTTTAGGCATAGTGTTGGCTGACCAACTTTGTAGTGAGGGTAATAACCCTAATTCGGAGTATAAGTAACTCCTGTTATATGATGCTGGTTTACAATAAAACCGTTTCCGGGTTGTGATAAACACCGGTTTAATCAATACTGGTGACTTTTAGTCGAAACCAGACCGGGCTGATAGTCTCAGGATTATAACTTGATCATGTATTGACAACTTGGAGTTGACAGCCTAACCGGGTTGATGAACACAGGTTTGAAAATATCACAAATCTTGTCAAAAGAAAGAAAAACTTAGCAAAAGGCAAATTAAAATTGTTGTAGTCGAGGCTTTTCACGGGCTGCCAGGCCCCAAATTTGAGGCTTTTCATGGGCTGCTAGGCCACTGAGTTAAACCATTTCACAAAGCCTTTTAAGATGGTCCTCAATCCTTAACCAATCATCGTTTTAACATGACAAGTTCAGGGTCTTTATTTTAGAGTAACTTGTCAAAGTTCGAAGGGTCATACCAGGTTTACCTGGGCGGAGTAACTTACTTAAATAGGCAGGTTAACCCGGGGTTTTAGGTGTATACACCAGGCTTCCAAGCCATGGTTTGATAGCCTATTACAAGTGTAGATTCTTTGTTCATTTCGACAGCAAAGAATCCCCAAGTAACATTTGAGCTGTGCTCAGTGGGTGTCTATGTTTGAGTTGTTGCTTTACAACACTCTCTTTGGCCCCAGATTGATTTGGCTTTGAGCCGATCAAGAGGTGTGACTATGGTTCGGATACGACCAAGCCCCCAAGTGATGTTGTGGCATTGCGCCGATCAAGAGGTGTAGCTATGGTTCGGATACGACCAAGCCCCCAAGTGATGTAACGTAAAGCTTTGAGAAGCTGAATCAAGGGATAAACCGGACGCCGCTTTATAAACAGAAGCTCCATGTAACCACACATGATGCAGGAAAAACAACGGATACCCCGCTTTAGCTGAGGTTCCGGTTTATTATATTGATCATAATATATACATTGTCATAATATGTACATAAGCAGAGCCTATGGCTCAAGTATAGTAAGGCCGAAGATGAGCAATATTCCACGGCCGGTTGGTCTCCTCCTCCGACTTACGTGTCTTTGTGCTATCGAACATCGATTAGGTAGTACGACCCGTTGTGTAGATTCTTGCTGACCACAAAGGCTCCTTCCCAAGGGGGGGACAGCTTGTGCATATCCGTCTGATCCTGGATGAGTCGAAGCACCAAATCGCCTTCTTGAAAGGTTCTGGTTCTAACCCGGCGGCTGTGATAACGACGCAGATCTTGCTGATAAATCGCCGAACGGGCTGCTGCCATGTCACGCTCCTCATCTAACAAGTCAAGAGCTTCCTGCTGTGCCTTCTCATTGTCAGCTTCAACATATGCCACTACACGAGGTGATTCATGACGGATGTCACTAGGAAGAACCGCTTCCGCTCCATAAACCATGAAGAACGGTGTGTACCCTGTTGATCTGTTGGGCGTGGTATTGATGCTCCATAACACAGAAGGTAACTCCTCAACCCAACAATCCGGCGTCCGTTGCAAAGGAACCATAAGCCGGGGTTTGATCCCTCTCAAGATTTCTTGATTGGCCCTCTCCGCTTGACCATTGGACTGGGGGTGAGCCACTGATGATACGTCAAGCCGGATGTGCTCACGTTGACAGAACTCCTTCATGGCACCCTTTGACAGATTGGTACCATTGTATGTTATAATGCTGTGTGGAAAGCCAAACCGGAAGATCACCTTTTTGATGAATTGAACCGCCGTTGCTGCATCACACTTACTGACTAGCTCTGCCTCCACCCACTTCGTGAACTTATCAACCGCCACCAAAAGGTGGGTCTTCTTGTCCTTGGATCTCTTGAAGGGCCCAACCATATCCAGCCCCCAAGTTGCAAACGGCCAAGTGATTGGAATCATCCTCAATTCTTGAGCCGGTACATGAGCACGTCGTGAGAATTTTTGACAGCCATCACATCCTTTGACCAAGTCCTCGGCATCAGCATGAGCTGTTAACCTATAAAAACCGTGACGAAACGCCTTGGCCACCAAAGACTTTGAACCGGCGTGGTGACCACAATCTCCTTCGTGGATCTCACGCAAAATTTCACGGCCTTCTTCAGGAGACACACAGCGTTGAAACGCCCCTGTCACACTGCAATGATGTAACTCTCCATTGATAATAGTCATGGACTTGGACCGCCGGATTATCTGCCTGGCCAAAGTTTCATCCTCTGGTAACTCGCCCCGGTTCATATACGCCAGATATGGAACCGTCCAATCCGGGATAACATGAAGAGCTGCCACCAGCTGAGCCTCCGGATCAGGAACAACCAAATCCTCTTCACCAGGGAGCTTGACGGACGGATTATGCAGCACATCCAAGAAGACATTAGGTGGAATCGGTTTACGCTGGGAACCCAAACGGCTTAGAGCGTCCGTCGCTTCATTCTTTCGCCAGTCCACATGATCCACCTGATAACCTTTGAAGTGACCTGCCACAATATCCACTTCACGACGATATGCCGCCATGAGTGGGTCCTTGGAATCCCAAGTGCCGGACACTTGTTGAGCCACTAGGTTCGAATCACCAAAGCACTTAACTCGGCTAAGATTCATCTCTTTAGCCATTCGAAGACCATGGAGTAACGCCTCATACTCAGCTGCATTGTTAGTGCAAGGGAACATTAAAGGAGAACATAACAAAACTTATCACCTCGTGGGGGAGTTAAAACGACTCCAGCCCCCGAGTCTTCCAATTGCCTGGACCCATCAAAATGAATAGTCTAATAAGTATGATCCGGCTTCTCCTCTGGCGCTTGTAGTTCTGTCCAATCATTGATGAAATCCACAAGTGCCTGAGATTTGATCGCCGTCCGGGGCATATATTTTAATCCGTGAGGCCCAAGCTCAATAGCCCACTTAGCAATCTGGCCAGTTGCTTCCCTGTTCTGGATTATATCCCCCAAAGGAGCAGAGCTGACCACCGTGATAGGATGACCTTGGAAATATTGCTTAAGCTTCCGGCTTGCCATGAAATCTCCATACACCAGCTTCTGCCAATGCGGGTACCTTTGCTTGGACTCAATAAGTACCTCACTGATATAATAAACCGGCCGCTGAACCGGATACTCCTTCCCGGCCTCCTTGCGCTCCACCACAATAGCCACGCTAACAACCCGGGCGTTAGCTGCCACATATAGCAACAACGGCTCTTTATCAACTGGAGCAGCGAGAACCGGTGGATTAGCCAGCTGCCACTTTAAATCCTCAAATGCTTCATTAGCGGCGTTACTCCAGACGAAGTTATCCGTTTTCTTCAGCATCTGATACAAAGGGATGGCCTTCTTGCCAAGGCGGCTAATAAACCGGCTCAACGCGGCAATCCGGCCTGCCAGGCGTTGAACATCATTGATACACCTCGATTTGGCCAAAGAAGTAATGGCTTTGATTTTTCCGGATTAGCTTCAATGCCCCTGTTAGACACCAGAAAACCCAAGAGCTTGCCTGCCGGTACACCAAAGACACACTTGGCCGGGTTAAGCATCATTTTATAAACCCGGAGGTTATCAAAAGTCTCCTTCAAGTCATCAATCAGTGTCTCCTCCTTCCTGGATTTCACCACAATATCATCCACATAGGCGTGAACATTGCGGCCGATCTGTTTATGAAGACGATTCTGTACACACCGTTGATAAGTCGCCCGGGCACTCTTGAGCCCAAAGGGCATAGACACATAGCAGAAGGCTCCAAAGGGAGTTATGAAGGCTGTCTTTTCCTGGTCCTTAACTGCCATTTTGATCTGATGGTAGCCAGAATACGCATCCAGAAAGCTCAAACGCTCGCAACCCGCCGTAGCATCAATGATTTGATCAATACGAGGGAGGGCAAAAGGATCTGCTGGACAGGCTTTGTTGAGATCTGTGTAGTCCACACACATACGCCAAGTGCCGTTCTTCTTGAGCACCAGCACCGGATTAGCCAGCCACTTAGGATGAAATACTTCAACGATAAATCCAGCCGCCAAGAGCCTGGCTACTTCTTCACCAATAGCCTTGCGTCTTTCTTCATTGAACCAGCGAAGAAATTGCTTGACCGGTTTATACTTGGGATCAACATTGAGAGTGTGCTCAGCAAGCTCTCTCGGTACACCTGGCATGTTAGAAGGCTTCCACGCAAAGATGTCCCGATTCTCACGGATGAACTCGATGAGCGCGCTTTCCTATTTCGATCCAAGTTAGCGCTGATGCTAAACTGCTTGGATGAATCGCCGAGCACGAAGTCAACAAGTTTAGTCTCATCAGCCGATTTAAACTTCAGGGCCGGATCATGCTCTGTAGTTGGTTTCTTTAATGAAGTCATATCTGCCGGATCAACATTGTCCTTATAGAACTTCAATTCCTCAGTTGCACAAACCTATTCAGCGTATGCCGCATCGCCCTCTTCACATTCCAAAGCGATCTTGTGACTCCCGTGCACTGTGATAGTCACCTTATGACCCGGCATCTTGAGCTGTAGATAGACATAACAGGGCCTTGCCATAAACTAAGCATAAGCCGGTCGTCCAAACAGGGCATGATATGTGCTCTTGATTTTCACCACCTCAAAGGTCAACTTCTCTGATCTTGAATCATGCTCGTCGCCAAAAGCAACCTCCAGAACTATCTTACCAACGGAATATGCCGATTTACTAGGCACCACACCATGAAAGACCGTGTTGGACGATTTAAGATTTTTATCTGTTAACCCCATGCGACAGAAGGTTTCATAATAAAGGATATTGATACTACTCCCCCCATCCATGAGTACTTTGGTGAACTTATAACCTCCCACCTGAGGTGCCACCACCAACGCCAGATGACCCGGATTATCAACCCGGGGTGGATGATCCTCTCGACTCCACACAATAGGCTGTTCAGACCAGCGTAAGTATCGGGGAACCGCCGGTTCAACGGAATTCACTGCCCTTTTATGAAGTTTTTGATCGCGCTTGTCCAGGCTAGTGGTGAAGACATGATACTGCCCACTATTCAACTGCTTCGGGTTGCTCTGGTAACCCGACTGCTGTTGCTGATTCCCCTGATTATTATAACCACCTTGGTTGCCCTGATTGCCTTGATTACCCTGTCCACTCTGGTTACAGTGAAAACCTGAACCGGAACTACCTCCACCGTAACCCGGCCCATGAGATCCGCGGCCTGAACCGCCACCCGGCCCATGATCATACCGAAAAACATCAGAGTTTTTGAACTCTTGCATGATGTAACAATCTTTCGAGAGGTGCGTGGACGGGTTCTCCTTCGTCCCGTGCTTTGGGCAAGGCTGGTTCAACAGATAGGACAGGCGGTCCGGATTAGGACTTGGTCCTCCACCGCGCTGGGGCGGTTTACCTTTACGCCGTTGGCCTTTATCCTGCGCGTTGGTATTAGCCACAAAGTCCAAGCTATTATCCGCTTTACGCTTACCGTTGTTTCCATGGCCCGCCGGGTTGTGCTGCTGCCCCTTGGTATGTCCGCTCTTCTTTCCCTTCCCTGTCTTATCATCATCAGACTCGGGGTCCTTGGTACCATCAGAGTCGGCATATTTCACCAGAGCAGCCATGAGAGTCCCCATATCATTGCAGTGGCGTTTGAGCCGCCCCAACTTCAACTTCAGAGGTGCAAACCGGCAATTGCCTTCCAACGTTAAAACTGTTGTGTCAGCGTTAATGCGGTCCGATGAATGCAAAATCTCTGAAACCCGGCGCACCCAATGGGTTGTTGATTCTCCTTCCTCCTGGACACAGGCAGCTAGGTCCACAATTGACATGGGCTGCTTGCACGTATCCTTGAAGTTCTGAATAAACCGGGCCCTCAGCTCGGCCCATGACCCAATGGAGTTAGCTGGTAACTTTTTCAACCAAGTTCGAGCCGTTCCTTCCAACATCATGGTGAAGTATTTAGCGCATGCTGCATCGTCCACATCCAGCATCTCCATTGCCATCTCATAGCTTTCCACCCATGACTCGGGGGATAAATCGGCGGTGTAATTCGGCACTTTTCATGGGCCTTTGAAATCCTTAGGCAGGCGCACGTTGCGCAGCGCTGGGACGAGACACGGTACTCCCAAAGAGCTAGAGGTAACCCCTGGTTCCACCGATGTGGTTGGTCAAACCCGAGTAAGCTGGCGGGCCTCATGCTGTGCTGCTAACTCGGCTTCTCGACGAGCCCTAGCGTGATCCACCACATCCTGAGCATCACCACCACCACCCACCGGGTTATGGCCACGGGGCAGATCACGGTTCCGCGCATTGCTTGATACGGCCGGTTCATCCATACGCCTGATGTAGCTCCGGCTTGGGCGGGGAGTAGAATGGATCCTCTCGCGACTATATGAATAAGCCTGCTGCTGAACCAAAGCTGTCTGAAGAAGCTCCCTAGCCCGTCGCGTCTCGACTGCCACCGGAGACTCGCCTTCGATCGGAAGGGCCGCCAGCCATGAAGCGGCAGCGACAATGTTGTCCATCGGGTTAGAGTAATGACCCGGTGGTGTTGGGACATCCTGTGGTGAAACGTGATTCTGGCAAGGCGGATCCATCAAACGTGGCTGAACCGGCGCCCCCGCTCCAGGTGCCTCCGTCCGATTTACCATCGACGGATTGCTGGTCCCCGCTCCTGGGGTATTAAAGAGGTTCTTGGCCTCATAAACCGGCGGCAGGCGAGATTGGTACCTCCTCTTCAGGACATCATTTGATGCACTCTGATTCAGCGACAAACTACAGGCAATTAACTTGTTACAATTATACATGCTCACTAGTCATCCATGGCTCAGCCCCATGCTCACAAAATCATAGAATGCACAATTTTATTTGTGTTGTGGCAGCCTGAGATCCTTCTGCCAGGCGCCAAGGAGGAAGAGGAGGAGCACAACAGCGGCAAGAGCAAGAGCCGTGCTCCTCCGGGTAAGCACACACCAACAATTCATCAAGCAGTTTTGGCTCGTCACGCCCGGTCGCCAACATGACAACCTTGATATATTATTTTAATTAAATTACTAGAAAATGATGACAAATCAAAGGGGTCCAGCTGCAAACTGCATATAATTCAACAAATATGAACTGTACAAAGCAACTCGCTAATTTGAGATGTGCTTTGTCCTTTGAAGACAAAAAAGGAGAAAATTTGAGCTACATTTTGCAGCACACAAAAAAACAACAATTTTCATTACTATTTGAACAGGGCAGATACCTGCTCCAGTTTACTTAATTAAAACTGAAGCAATACAAGGTGCTATCAGACTACATCCAGTGGCATTATATGGCTAATGACCATCTAACACAGAGTAGCAACAGATCATAGAAGCAGGAAATGCCCAAAGCAACAGAATACATAAAAAAGTAAAGAATAATCTATACTACTTATGTATATAATGAAAAAGAGATGGTTCTCCTAGCCTCTGAATCATTATCATTTGGAAAATAATCAATTACCCTCCTGGATCTTATGTACCCGAGTGTCTCGGATCTTCGCCAAGCAAATTTCTGCAAATGTCATTCTGTTAGAAGACAACCATACGTAGTGCATATCATAATCAAATTGTTCAATGCATAATTAGATAATAGCTGAATAGATGGTTCTCATGGGTGAGCATGTGGCACAACATTTTCTTTCGTAGAAGAAATAAGCACTATTTTTAGACATCACACTACAAAAAAATACACTTCCGTGATAATACGTGTTTGTCACAGTAGGTCGCATTTTTTGTCATGCATGTATATCCATGAGGATTTTATGACAGAATCAAGATAGTCATACCTGTGCTGTCGTAGAAGTGTTCCATGACATTACCAAAATTATCATCACGGAAGTGTCCACTTCCATGACGATAAATCGCGCGTCACAGAAGTGCTTTCATCAAGGGTGACCGACACGTGGCATCCACCGTAACGGAACGCCGTTAAGCTATCGGGTCGGGTTTTGGATCCGATAACCCGTTAACAGCCCCGACCAATGGGAAATTTCCACGTGTAAAATTCTTATTGGCCGGACGAAACACGTGTCAGCTCGTTAGTGGGTCAGATAGGCGCCTATGATATGTCGACATGTGCCACGGCCCACCACTGGCCCATTTAGCTTACAAAGCCGGCCCGTTTGACTTGGTCAAAAGTTAACGGGCTGGCCCATGAAAAGCATGTTAACGGCCTCTTCGCAAATAGCCCATTTTATGGCCCGTTAACTCACGGCCCGTTAGGCCCTAAAGGAAATCGGCCCAACAACGTCATGTGGGCCGTCGAATATAACACCAGCCCATTTCACTTTCGGCCCCATGTATGGCCCACGACGTCTTTCGGCCCATATGAGGCCTTCGTATCTTTCGCCCTTTACAGGCCCACGGTGACTCTAGCCCATAATGAACAGTAATTTTCTTTATACCCGTTAACGGCTCGTGATTTACATGGGCCGTTTCCAGCCCGTGTTAGCTTTCGGCCTATTGACGGCCCATACGTTCTTGGGCTCCTTTTCGGCCCTTGATTACTTCCGGCCCGTTACTGTCCTGTTCCCCTAATGGGCCAAATTCGGCCCATGGCAAGAGTCGGCCCGTTACTGGCCTGTTCCCCTAATGGGCCAAATTCAGCCCATGGCAAGAGTCGGCCCGTTACTGGCCTGTTACCCTAATGGGCCAAATTCGGCCCATGGCAAGAGTCGGCCCGTTTCTGGCCTGTTAACCCGTTGCGCCGTTTCCAGCCCGTCCTATATTCTGGCCCATTAACGACCCGTTATGCCTGTGACAGAATTAAGCCTTTGTTGTCCTACGGCCTGTTACCGTGCTGGGCCGATACCAATTACGCCCGATTACGGCCCATGTAGACCCATTTATCCGACGGCCCGAGGCCCACCGATTACAGGCCCATTTATCGACGGCCCGTAGGAGACCCATGGATCCTATGGCCCGTATATGGCCCATGGTAGTTGCGGCCACTAGCAAACCAGGGAAAAAGAAGACTAGGAAATAAATAAGGCCGAAACTAACGCTAGGCTATTAAGGCGATTGCACAGATTACATCCACTCGGCATCAAAGATCGCCACAAGTGCAAATATAGGGAACACCCTACACTATACAAAAATGGCTTGCTGTTTTCTTCAGCCGGTGGCTGCACGTTAAGAATAAATTTTGTATCGCACCAAAACAAATTACAACTATATAACAAAAGGAAGGTTGGCATAAAACTTAACAGTCTAGCAGATAAATGCACCACCAGAAGTTCAGAAGCTCAGTTCATTTGACCTGACTGTTACGTTTTCATGTTGTATTGTCCGATGGAGCACCATAACCCTCGCCTTCATTTCCCCTAGGCTCCTGAACAACATAGCAAATGTATGATAGTCTGGTTTCAAAACCATGCATATCTTGACGACATTGAGCAATGTTTCTCCTTGTTTCACAAAGGGTCTCTGTTAGGGAATGGACTTATGTCTGGAGCGCAGATACAACATTGCTTTGAGCTTGCATATCTTGATCATGAGGCAGTTTGGACGATATTGCCTTAACAACCAACCCAGTATTACGCAGGAACGTGCTTTTGGCACTGTTAGTGGACAGGTACTGACCCACTGCAGTAAGAGCTGACATTGCGCTTATAGTTGCCTCGCCACCTTCAGAAGGTGGCGGTTCCACCATTTTTTCCATAGCTTGCTGAAAAGTTGAGGTTTTACATTAGTAGTACCAGAACAGAAGATATTAAGGAGGCAGCAAAACCAAACAAAATAGCTTTGGTCTATATACAGAACTTATTCTGGTGAACCCATGTAAAATATTAGTTGTATTTTATTGCAAAGTACATAATAAAACCAGGTTCCAAACATATGACCATGTACCATCGCTAATGTATTGTCTATTTCTTCACATTGTATTGAGGGCTAAGGATAAAGAGACGAAGTTTATAATACGGTAAGCATAGTATGACATCATTCATATCACAAAACAACTGAGAACAGACAAACATGCAATTGTAACGTTGTGTGGGCAAGTCCAGCACGGAACTAGATTACGGGTCAAGATCAAAGGAACATCACTCCTCTCTTTTAAACCTTGTAAGGTGCAATGATACACTAAGACAATTGTGTATAAAATTGAAAAGAGTAATAGACATTGGCTGCAAACCATGCAGTTCAAGGCACAAGTCAGAGTAAGTAGTAGTTAAAAGGCATGAGGATTAAGGACTTACAATAGCGGCTTTGACTGGTGTAGTCATGCCCTTCTTCTTGCTGGTGTGACAGTCCTTGAAGATTTCCACAGCATTTGGTTCAGGTACTTTTTGGTCCTTGCGGGCTTTCCTCTGCATTTCGAACAAGTCAATATAGATCTGATAATATGGTACAGCGAAAAGAGTGAAACAACAGCTAATTACAAGAGCCTCGCAGTGTGCAATATAGCTACGAGATCCTGTCGTCTGTTGGAATTTCACTTTCGTACGGTTGGCCTTGTTCTTTGAACAGTTCACCTACAAGAAGATAGATTTGTGTGGCACATGCGTAACTAGGACTTCAACATGTGATCTGATCACATATATATAATGTACCTGATACTTCGGATCAGACCAGTGTTTAACAAGGCCCATCCAGTCTTCATCCGATATATTTTCCACTGGAGATGTTTGGGAAAGTTCACTGTTAGCCTTGCCTTCAAAGTGAGTTTTCCTCAAGTTATACCGATACTGTCGCAGAGCAAACTTGAAAACATGGGTGCAAGCTGTCTGGTTGCATCATCTTGGCTATCCAACTTGAACCTCATCTGTTGAAAATTATGGGAGTCTCATTATCAGCAACCTATAAAGTATGGGACAGAGCAAGACGATATTACTAGTTTCCATACATAACCATACTTACAGATAAATGGTCGAGGAAAGTGTTGAACTGGGTTTCGTCTTTGTCATTCCTGTACTGAATCCATGTTGGGAGGATACATACATGACACCTAACGGCAACCGCTGCCTCTGATACTAACTTGGCTGACTCTGTAGCATCACGTGGCCTTTTTAAACCTGCCTCAAAATGGATCTCCATTCTTCCTCCTCTAGATTTAGTTAACCTATCGAGCATTATCCCTGATGTTTGTTTCCTCTTGCGCCTAGGTGCTAGTCCAACAACGAACATAGGAAGTGTTAGTGTACATAAAACTGTGAGACTACATATAAAGAAGCATGCAACTGTAACTTGACTCCAGCAACTACCTTCTTGCTGTTGAAGCTCACAAGGTTCATCTGATATTGCCAACTCGTCTTGTGTCAAGAGTGCTTGGGAAGTAGTGTCAGGTGGCAAGGGAGCTTGGGAACGTGCTGCTAGCTCAGTTGATGCACGAGTAAGTCGTGCAGCTGGTAGTACTGTGGTAGGTGTTGCAAGAACTAGGGATGTCTCTGCTTGTTTGGTGGCAGCTATTTGTTTCTGTTTGGCTTTTTTTGCAACTCGTGTAGCATGGGATGCCGTGTTTGTAGAATTTTCCGCTGGACTTTGACCTTCTGTTGCACCATCAGTACCAGCAGAATCTGCAGGATTCATCCGCTTCTCATTCCCTGCCATTCTGTGTTTCTTCCTCTTTCTCTGTGCCATGTTAAGTCAAGCCGACAAGAAAAACGAATAACAATTTAGTTCTTTAGAACAAATTGATGCGTGATGCAGACGAACTGAACTTTGATGTTAGACAACCACATGATAGGAGGATGTAATATGTATGAAAAACAGGACGGAAGAGATAACCAGAACTATGATGTGTAAACTAAGAAGAAGACATTTCACCAAATTAGAAGCAATGCAATGGAAGGTAGACACCATATGAAAGATGCTACAAATATCGCTCTGCCAAGTTAACAGTGTCTCATCATAAATGGCGTTTAAACAAATGTGAAGCAGTACAAGAAATAAATCATATGCAAGATGCAAACAACATCACACTACCATGTTAGAGGTCTCTCGTCATTAGTGCCATCGCATATTCACAGCATTGCATATTCACAGCTTATGATGTGTAAACTAAGGAGAAGGCATTTCAACAAATTAGAAGCAATGAAAGCTAGACACCATATGAAAGATGCAACGAATATCACTCTACCAAGTTAAAACTGTCTCGTCATAAGTGCCATTTCAACAAATTAGTAGTACAAGCTAGAAAAGAATGTGAGATGTAACCTATATCACACTCCGAAGTCAAACATGTCTTATGATAAGTGATTGTTGCAGGTTACACAACAGTAGTAGTTTGATGTAAGAACATGGTGTGATAGACAGATATTGTATGTTCTAGAAACAGGAACACGTGTCTTATTCAAGTATAATGTGTAAAGTAAGCAGATGGAATTCAACAAAATTAGAAGCAATACAAGCTAGACATCACACATAACATGCAACCACATATAACAGTGCCAAGTTAGAGGGAGCACCGGTGATGCTGCACTAGGGAGACGTGCTCATCATAAACACAGCTTTGTTGAGTGTCTATGCATGTGTTGTCTTGGAAATCATCTTGGGGGTGTGGAGGAGTAGAAACTGTAGAGGCCCTCCGTTCGGAAGGAGCACCTTTATCCGCTGCCTTGCTGACTTCCTTCCGCTTTATTGATTTTGAATTGTCAAGTAAAACCGACAAGAAAAAGCAATAAAATTCTCTCTTCAGAACTCATTCATGCATGATACTGACAATCACTACTTTGATGTAAGGCAAACACATGATACCAGGATGGAATATGTACGAAAAACAGGACGGCATGGCATGTTCACAACTGTTTGTGTAAACTAAGTAGAAACCATTCCAGCAAATAAGAAGCAATGCAAGCTAGACACCACATGAAAGATGCAACCAATATGACTCTGCCAAGTTAAAAGCGTCCCATCATAAATGGAATTTCAACAAATTAGAAGCAGCGCATGCTATAAATCATATGAAAGATGCAACTAATATTGCACTGCATATACTAAAGGTGTCTCGTCATGTTGATTGATGCGGGATACAAAAAAACAATAGTTTTATGTAAGGACATGCTTAATAGACAGGTGTACTATGTACTAAATACAGGAAGGCATGTCACATTAACAGGTATAATGTATAAGCTAAGCAGACTAACACATGCAGTTTAACCAGATTGGAAGAATTACAATCTAGACACCATATGCAACATGCAACCACATATCACGCTGCCAAGTTAGAGCAAGCACCTGCAATGCTAGTGTAGGGGAAATGCTGTAATCAACTACAGAGCTACGTTCACTATCTTCATCTAGCATTTCTGTTTCTTGAGAATCATGTCGGGAGGCTGACGCTGCATTCTTTAAATGAGGAGTAGTCCCCTTGCCTGCCTGCCTCGTCATAAGTGATTGATGAGGGATACACAAGAACATTAGTTTGATGTAAGAACATGGTTAATACACAGATGTACTAGTATGTACCAAAAACAGAAAGGCATGTCATATTCAAAGGTATAATGTGTAAGCTAAGCACATGCAATTTAACCAAATTGGAAGCAATACAAGCTAGACATCCGGCTGGAGTGGTGAGCATGATCATCTAGGACCCGAGAGCCTGGTGGGTGGCGGGCTACTTCGCCACCATCGGAGCTTTTTAGTTGGCTTCCAGGTGATGCCTATCTTTGCTGGGCTTGTCACTGGCTCGGCCAGTGCCCTGACTAGCTATTTGTCTTCTGGTGCTCACGGGATGGTGGTTCATGTAAAAAAATATATCTTTCCTTATCTTACCGACTTCGGCCTTTCGAATACAAGCTAGACACCATATGGAACATGCAACCACATATGACACCGCGAAGTTAAAGCAAGCACCTGGGATGGTGGTTCATTGCGAGCGAGGTCATCAACTCCAGAGCTACGTTTACCGTCTCCATCTGCTGACACTGCACCCTTTATAGCGCTGTAACGTGTCTTGCCTACCCGCACACGAAGCTGGAGCGACTTCTCTCTTTTATTTTTGGCTTCTCTCATGGCAGCAGAGTCTGAAATACCCTTGCATAAAAACACAATAGTGAGAGTAAGGGTGAAGTGTGTGCAGAACTAGTGCACTGTAAAAGTAGCAGATAGCAGGTGGCTGAAAAATAAATGACAGGAGACATATGATAGCTCTACAACATTGCATGGCAAACAAAATTAGATTCTACTCCGTATGATTTTGTAATATATGAGCACAGGAAATGCAGGTACTCCTCCAGCACACCACCACATGTGGTCATATCTAAGATAACAGCCGACTGAAAATAAATAGGTCAGTCGATTTTTTTAATGAACCGTCCGATCTATAAGGAACGGGCAGATGGCCTTCGTCTACCTCCCGCCAGTCACTGTTGACGATCTTTCTCGAACCGCCAGCGACCACCGGCCCAGACCCCAGCCTCCGCCGCCCCACCCTCCCAGCGACCTCACACCACCGCCGTGCTTGGCAGCGCCCCCAGGCCATCCCTTTAATCCCGGCCGACCTCCAGATCGGGCGCCAGTAGCTCTAGGCCGCACACGCCCCTAAGATAAACACCAAGGCGCTGCTTCCCCGGTGTAATAGGCGTACTAGCGCCTGTTATGCCGGGGAATGCTTCCGTAAATTGGGAATCAACTGGCCAGAAATTGAAATTCAGGGGGGCGACGGACCTCTAGCTAAGGTGAAACAGTATATGAGGAGAAACCTTGTGCATCGCGAGTTACTAGGAACATCTAGTATCAAGAAGAAGCGGTCAACTAGTGTCTTCTGTGTGATGAATACCGTGCAAGCAGAGACGTAAGATTTGCACGAATAAGGGAAGAGGAGTACCTTTTTCGGTTGCGGGTGTGGTCACCTCCACATGTCGCTCCGATCTTCTTCTTTTTACCGGGGAAACCGATGTTCTGGAGGGTGCAGGCTTGGACGAACCCATGGCCAAATTGTTGAATGTGTTGCCGTGGCCGTATGTCGGCGGAGGGGAAGCAGATCTGAGGCGGCGAAGGATGGCGTAGCAGGAACAGCTCCGGTGCGGTGGAGGGTGGCGAAGTTGGAGCGGCAGCGGTGAGGCGCAGGACGGCGTGGTTGAACTGGCTCGGGTACGGACGGCTCGGCCTCGGCTTCAACTACTAGCCGTGGAGGGCGTTGCGGTTGAGGTTGCGGTGGACGACGACGTCGGGGTATCGGCTCCGGCGTGATGGAGGAGGGCGGCGGTTGATGGGTGGGATGGGGTGGCTGACGGAGGACGCCGGGGTTTCGCGGCTGGTGGAGAGGTAGTTTTGGCGCCCACGGAGTACGAATGGGGAATCGGACGGGTGGGGGGGAACCATGTTTCGGTCTGGGACGCGCTTGTTTTTGGCTTTTTTGAACAGAAGATGGGACGCGCTTGTTTGAAATTTGGGGAAAGTACAAACTTTGCCCCCCTCTTAAATTTCGGACCTACTATGGGTCGGGGGTAGGATGGTAATCCCAGGTGTCCCACATAGTGGGCGGGAGCGATTTCGGCCGCGCGCATGTGTGCTTAGGCGGCCATTGTGTATGAATGTTTTTCGGATTCGGTTGCGTGGCGTCTAGATGAAGCTACAAACCTACCCTGGTTTAGACCTTTGGACGTCGGGCCGGTAGGTTTCACGGGTCGGAGTTATTAGAAAAGTAATTTCCTTGTACTACCAAACATTGGTCTCACGCGGTTTCGGGCGAGTAGAGGCTCTTTTGGTGCTTCGTTCGAAATTTTGAAACACAAGCATTCACGTTTAGAGTACTCTTGAATTATGAGGATTGACCTAAATAGACAACGTTATATTTGACCTTGTATGTTTGAAAACCTCATTAAATTACCCGCTTCTTTTTGAAATTTTGACACTTGAAAATCCTATAACTACGATTATTTTGGAATGGAGGAGCTAAATTTGAATCTATTTTGTACACGACTACATATGCTATTATGTACAAAATCAGAGCAAAGATTGGTTCCCCCATAATTTGGGTATGGTTTACAAATGCCATGATATCAAATTCAAATAATTGAATGGACTTCATGTTGAATTCAATTTTTTTAAACCACCTTAAGTTGAATTCAAATGTATGCTAGTTCATAGGTAGCTATCTATAATGTCCATTGTGTAACTTTCGTATGTATAATGTGCTTTACACACACAACATGAACTATACTCACGTTTATATTCGATTGCTAAAGCGATGCATTGTCTGGAGTTCAAAATACTAACTATGTGGATCAATTGTGTCGAATAATAACATAGACATGCTCAAATTCGATACAATCTAGATGTCTAATGGATCAATGACCGCTCCTTACGCGAATTGCAAATATCATGATCCCATCCTAATATTTGGATACAATTTATATCTTTAATCAATGTGTAGAGCAGTCTTTTACGTGTAGTTTCACTCTCCATCGGTGGTCTCTCACACATGCTCACACACTCTCTCCCGAGGTGTCTTTCTCGCACACATGCTCTAGATATAACCCTCCCTCCCTCTCGTAACCATTTACAACTGTTTTCACTAACCTTTATCACAAGCACTCTTCCTCTCGCAAACATACACACGCACAATCCTCATCGACCCTTTCTATATACATGGACCTGCCTACGTGTCTCATGTACGCACATTATCTTTACGCATGTCTCTCACGCATTGTCTCACACCTCTCTTCCTAATCGACGAGTATGATTCTAGCAGAGCATTCTGTAGGATGCCCCTTAAAGTTAGGCTGGATGAATAGTAATATCAGAGATAAAGGGGTTACCTTAGTCCGAGAACCTAGGGTTACAAATCCTAGCCGGCTTTGTCAGTAGACATAGAGTCCTTCACAATTATGCTATCTTTGTCTTGTACGACTAGTCATCCATGGGTCTTCCTAAATGCGTCACGGGCTGACCAATGTGGCGCAGGTCGGAACCGAACGAAGGGCCTCACCTCGACCCACCAGACCTCACGCGGTGACACGCCCTTTGCCCCCACGTCTCATTATCTTCTCACACCCACACATACCAACACAAACACCACACACACACAGAAAATTTCTCCCGGTGCCTCTATTCCCTCCCCCTTGCATATACACACTCAAGGGAATGGAATCTCTTGTCGTGACGTCATATTCGTCTCTGTCTCTAGACCACTCTCATTTCTCGTGCTATCTCTC